>NW_016805531.1:4523747-4561931 GCF_001698545.2 Rhinopithecus bieti
AAACCACCCCCAAAAAAAAAAAAAAAAAAAAAAGCCAAGCCCAGCCATGCATTTGTACCCTCAAATAACCATGAGTTGGGTAAATTCCTCTCCTCTTGAGGTCCCAAGATCCTTGGGACTCCTGGGCCTGTTAGAAAGTGACAATCTTTACTTACCACAGATCAGGAACCCTGTACAGGAACTGTGTAGACAAGGTATGAGGCCAGTTTTCCCAAGGGGCTTTGTTTTCTCTGTTTTGTTTTGTTTTTGAGATAGGATCTTGCTCTGTCACCCAGGTTGGAGTGCAGTGATGCAATCTCTGCTCACTGCAACCTCCCTCCCCAAGCTCAAGCAATCTTCCCACCTCAGTCTCCCAAGTAGCTGGAACTACAGGCATGTGCCACCATACCCAGCTAATTTTTGTATTTTTAGTAGAGATAGGGTTTCACCATGTTGCCCAGGTTGGTCTTGAGTTCCTGAGCTCAAGCTATCTGTCTGCCTCAGACTCCCAAAGTGCTGAGATTGCAGGCATGAGCCACCACGCCTGGCCCCGAGGCTTTTATTCCTTAAAGGCAAGCACATGATTCCAGTCAAAGCCTTGTTTCTTCAATTGTGTCTTGTTGCAAAGGAAAACATTCTTATTGTGCTTATGGAAATAACTATATTCCCATAAGTTAAGAATACTCACAAATAGTTACGAAATCCTGGCGAAATCAGGAAGAGAGAATCACATATGCTCCAAATTTTGTTTATAGATGTGTACTTTACTCAATATTGAAAGCTGTAAATAGCTCAAAATAAAGGTTTTCTTGGCTCTGAAAACAAAAAAGGATCAGCAACGTTTTAAGCAAAAGTCAAAAAAGGTTGCTTCCATCTTCTATTAGTTCAGCCCATGCAATTAACTTCTGTTCTGCTTAATACTCATGAACATTTCAGCTCTCAATGAGAGTCTTGAAAGTTTTTCCTCTATTCTAACGTCACAATCTCCAAAGTTTTCAGAAACCTGCATTTAAGTGCACCTGTTGGAGTTTTATAGCTGATTATAAAACCACCATTTAAAGAGGATCAGAAGACAATAATTGCTTGTGGATGACAAAAAGTTTTAGGGCAGCCACAGTTAAAGACACAATTGACAAGGAAATTTGTTACTTCTGTGGCACACAATAACTTAACTTAACAATTATAATTATTACTGATAACATATACTAAGTCATATCAGAATTATAGGCATTTCACATAATTTTGGAACATATATCAATAACACAAAATCTTTTCAAAAGAGAAAACCAAATTTCATGTTTGCATTAATCCCTGTTTAATGCTAAAGGTTTTTAAATAAAATGTTATAAATTATCCAGTTCTAATTAGTTTGACCATAAGGTGAGGTTTTTATAAACTTTTTTAGAACCCTTTACAATTTTCCGTTAAACGGCAGATTAATTTTCTAAGAAAATCCTGTTGTTTAGACACATGGGCCCAGATTCTGGCCCTGCTTTAGTGTGCTTTTATGTTCAACCTACAGAAAAAAATTAAATAATCCGCTTCAAATCTTAGCCAACTTGCTCATACTCACAGAACTTTCTGTACAAGACCAACTCTTCACAAACACTTTTCAACTTGCTTAAACCTTCAGTTTTGTCCCGTTACTCTTTTAGGTTAAGTCAATCTTTAAAGCCCTCTAAACTAGACAAAATTACATTCCCTTTGACAAAAACCATAGTCCCATACCTTATTTAATCTTTTAGCTAAAGCACATTCTACTTTCCTTACACATCTTGCATGTAAAACTATTTCTCCAGTAGTCTCAAGTACGTGTTACAATGTTAACTCTTAGCAACTTCTGTTTTTGGTGAAAAACCTGGTAAGTAAGTGGTTTTAATTAGGTACTAAGTGTGGAGCCTAGGACATCAGACAGAAGTGCAGATAAGGTCTGACTCCAGCACAGCTAGGGGGCATGGCTAATTCCACATGTCCTCAGACCTTAGTTAGAATTTGTAATGGCTCCAAAGTAGTTAAGTCTAACAATTTTCAAAAGTCAAAGAAACGGTTTATGACCTTAAAGCATTTAGCAAACCTAACATCTGACCTAATTTAGACCAAAAGTCTAAATTGTGAAGACATTTTATATTTTACCT
This sequence comes from Rhinopithecus bieti, assembly GCF_001698545.2. Taxonomy (NCBI): domain Eukaryota; kingdom Metazoa; phylum Chordata; class Mammalia; order Primates; family Cercopithecidae; genus Rhinopithecus; species Rhinopithecus bieti. The sequence continues at coordinate 4,525,862 of NW_016805531.1, forward strand.
ATAATCTTTAAAACTGTTTTATTACAAAAGATCACTGAAATCACGCTAACAAAAGGGATTAAAAGTTTCTATTTTTCTGAAAAAATACTTGATTTAAGTGCTTATTTTTCTAAGTCAATTAGTCAGAACTCTTTTATACAAACATCATGCATACAACACATATACATAGACAGACAGAAGGTCTGGTGGTTGTAAGATTTTTCATCTGCCAGTTTCTTAATTGGATTACTGGCTTCAAGGTGGCACCCTTGGAGGAAGAGCACCAGGAAAGCATGCCATTTCTAGGGCCTAATAAGAAGGCACGGCTGGAAGGCAAAAACGTATCCTCAAAATTAAGGGTGCCATTTGTATACTGCATTCTGGATTCCCCCAAAAGAGGGAAATACTATGGGAGAAGATAGTGCAATGTTTCTACCATGCACGTCATGGCAAAGCAACCCAAAGCCCATCAGCCCATTTTGAAATCAGCCAATCCCCCATGGGAGGCTCCTCTCAGGTGGGGGTGGGGATGTTTCCATATCTTTCAGGTGGCCAAGAGCATGCTTCTCTAATCCAAAAATCCATGAGCCAAGCATCCCTCTTAACTGCCATTAGCTATCCCTTAAAGTGTATTTCCTACTTGGTTATTACACACCAAGACTAAAAACTCTCCAATAATGCAAAGTAATTTTTGGTACCTGCCAAAGTAAAAAAAGTCAGGTGATATAATGTAAAACAGAATACAGCCTTAGATTTTGAGAAGGATCTATTCTTTTTCAATTCCTAGGGTCCCATGAGAGAAACAGAGGTTTTTCCCAGAATGGGGTCTGTGGCACCTCCTCTGTTTTTCCCTAATTTTCCCAGGTGTTAGAATTTATCTTAGGTTCTTTCATGTGGGCATCAAGAGTGTTGAGAAGACAAAAGTGGAGAAAAACAATTCAGTCGACTGAGAAGAAAAAAAACCTTTTTATTCCTTAGGAAAAATAAGATCAAGAAGAGAAAAGAAAAACAACGTAAATGTATTTTAAATAATATGTACAGTTTGGATATTGCTTTTAATGGAAGCTGGATTTTAACCATAACAGCTCTTTTAACAAGATATTTTTTTAAATATCTAAATTATAGACTCTAGCCAGGACCACATAGTCATAATTCCTTGTGCTTTCTAACTTTACCACAGGATAACTTCCCTGTGAATTAATGTTTTAAATAGGTTACAATGGATGCATAAAGTGTTTCAAAGAGATAGTAAAGCGGTTTCTTTCTTTCTTTCTCTCTTCTTTCTTTCTTCTTTCTTTTTTTTTTTTTTTTTTTTTTTTAAGAAGATCTAATCTTTCCAAGGTAGTTCAAAGGGAAACTCAAGACAAGAAATCAAAAGTGGTACATGGGGGAAAAAGAATCAATAAGTGGCAAAAAGTTCCACAAATAAACCAGAAAAGACTAATTCCCTAAGCCAAGAATTGAACCTGGGTTGCCATTGTCAAAAGACAAGGCCTTAGCTACTGAGTTACAGCATTGAGCAGTTTCTACTGCTCTTCCTAGAAGAAACCTAGAGCAGCTAATTTTGAGCTTGCAAAGGCTTTTAACTGCTCAAGATAACTTTTAGGGTTAACTATGATATGAACCCCCAAATTCCTGTCCTTTGGATGGCAGAGACCAAGAGAAAGTATCCCCACATAGTTACAAGGTTTGGCTCTTAAGATCACCAACCAGACAGACAAATTTCATCTGGTATTGGTTTCAGGGACACATAGCAAAGTTTGTAACTGAGCAGCCTGCCAGGCTGGATTGAAAAGTGGGCTTACAGGAATCCTAAATCCACATTGTATTCTGTGATACCCTTTTCTCCATTACAGAACAACACAGAAAGACAAATTCTTATCACAAAGTGCACCAGATTTGCTACAACCTAAGACTACTCTGAGAAATCTTTTCTTCTATTAATGAAACCCTTGCAGAGGAGACAGACAGTGATGTTTATCATTTATACAAACACACACACACACACCCCCACACACACACCCACACACACACACACACAGAGAGAGAGAGGAGAGAGAGAGAGAGAGACCAGAAATTTGACTGGTAAGAAATTCTTACCCTTTTTACCAGCATACCAGATTTCTGTGTCCCCTTTCTCTGAAGCTTCCAGAAGAATGGAGCAGCTTTTGATGACCCTGCTTACTGTGCCATAGCTATGGGGACCAAGCCCTGTTACCAAAGAAAATAATCCATTTCTGTTTTACGGAACCATAGGCAAAAGCTTCTCAGTTTTGCAAGATGATGCCTGATGGGGTGCATGGGGAACTAAATTAATATTTTCCATCCCAGCTGAAGCAAAATACACATAACAAAACAGACAATGTTCACCTCGTTCAGCACCCAATATTGATCTGGCAAGGATCAAACTTTCTCGTGTTGGTCCCTATAGTCTTTGATCCACTCCAAGTGGAGAGTGACGTCCTCCAACCGGTAATTAAATGGGTGGTCTCTGGGCAAGATGAAGAGTGGACGGTCGTCCCATGTCAGTCCTGTTGAGCTTTCTTCAGGGCTCACCAGATGTAACCTGACTTACAGAGAATTCTCCGAGTTAGGCTTGCTGGACTTCCATCAGCAATTCCCTCAGAGATCCCCTCAACATGTACAAACACACACAACAAAGACAAGACAGAAGGCCTTTGAGACACAGATTCCAGACCCAGTCACAAACCAAGAGTATTCCTCCAAACAAGTCCCCTATTCTCCATCCAATTGGACACCCCACCAGTAAACATCTTGTGATGGGGCTAAAGACAGACACCCTATGATGGGGCTACAGACAGACACCCTGCAAGGAAACCAAGAGATAGCAGCACCTCCAGAGAGGTTTATAAATAGGAGAAGGAAGGGGCTGTTGCCAGCACCTAGAATATTCACCAAATCAGACACCCCATAATGGGGCTGCAGCTACAGACACTCCATGATAGACACCCAGTGATAGGGCTACAGTCCCAGACACCCAGTGGTGGAGCTGGAGACAGACACCCCACCATGGGGCTATAGGCAAACATTCCTCCATGGAGCTACAGTTATGGGATATCTCCCAGGACTATTTCTCTATTGCAGTTCATGCACAATGGATCAGCAGCACGGCACAAGTATAGACAGTACTAGAGTCAGCCCCCAGTCCAAGAGAACTAGGTGGCCACTTGGGCTGGCCTCTGGATCTGTTGCTGGAGGGAGTCTACCAAACCACGGGCAGGCAGCCACAACGGCATCCTGAGCAAGCCCCAAATTTGTAACCGCCCAGTGAGTTCACCTTGCCTGCTGCCTAGACAAAGCCAATTTATCAAGACAGGGGAACTGCAATAAAGAAAGAGTAATTCACGCAGAGCCAGCTTTGCGGGAGACTAGAGTTTTATTATTACTCAAATCAGACTCCCCAGGCATTCAAGCTTATGGAGATCGGCGTTTTTAACGATAACTTGGAGGCTGGGGGAAAACCAGTAAGTCAGGAGTGCTGATTGGTTGGGTCAGAGGTGAAATCGTAAGGGGTCAAAGCTGTCTTCTTGGGCGGAGTCATTTCCTGGGGAGGGGCCCCAAAATCAGATGAGCCAGTTTATCCATCTGGGTGGTGCCAGCTGATCCATCAAGTGCGGGGTCTGCAAAATATCTAAAGCACTAACATTTCATTTTACAATAGTGGTGTTATCCCCAGGAGCAATTTGGGGAAGGTCAGAATCCTGTAGTCCCCAGTTGCGTGACTCCTAAAGCATAATTTCTACTCTTGTGGCTAATTAATTAATCTTACAAAGGCAGTCTAGTCCCCAGGCAAGAAGGAGGTTTGTTTTGGAGAAGGACTGTTATCTTTCTTTTAAACTATAAATTAAAAACTAAGATCCCCCCGAAGTTAGTTCAGGCCATGCCCAGGGATGAACAAGGACAGCTTGGAGGCTAGAAGCAAGATTTTAGGTTAGATCTCTCAGTGTCTCAGTTATGATTTTGCAATGGTGGTTTCACAGACACACTGCTAATCCTCTTACCTAATCCAGTAGACTTTGCCCCAGCCCTTGAAGTTATCTCTGCCTGACCCACCCACCATATAGGGCACAGCCTGTACTTTCACCAATAATCACCCCTTCCCCAAATGCACTGGAATCCCACTGATGACAAGGCCTCATTTCTTAACCAGGATGTGGTAAAGTGTTCTATACAGCATAGAAGTCCCCCAAAAATTTGATGATGAAGACAGATCAAGTTCTGGAGCCCCAATAATGACAAAAAGGGAAGTGTGTGTGTGTGAGTGCACGCGTGCACGTGTAGGTGCAGTGTGGGGGAGCAGTACAAGATGTACAAGGCAGTGGAATGGATTTTTGCAGGGACTACTTATAGAATCAGTCAGGTCCTTTGCTTTTAGATACTTCCCATAGCTCTTAGCTCTGCATGACTGGTTCCTCCAGCAGCTCCTGCACTTAGCAGCTAAGAAGGTCTTGCTTGGAGAGATGAGGTACTTGCCTTCACTTACCCACTGAATTTAAAACCCAGTTTAACCCTCTTTGCTTTGTGGGGTTTCCTCACTGTCTTCTAAGCATGTCCTTCCAACAGGTGAAGCTGAAGGAGAAGACCCCAGGAATAGCTTAAGAGCTGAGGGCCACTTTAAGTAGATACTTCTCAGACTTTAAATTATGAAAACAAAACAGAATCAAAGCAAAAGCCACTGGAATAATGACGTAATGGCCACACTGGAGTTGTATTTGTTTTCTCCTGAGCAGTAACACTTTAAAGCTGTCTTGAAGGTTGTTGCCTGGTAGCAGAGATTTGGAGGAGGGGAAGGCAAATTCAGAAATATATTCTATGACTAGGGCTCTTTATAGAGAAGGTAAAAGGATGAACTGATTAGGATTCTGTTTTTTCAGAGCAGAAGAACTTGATAAAGAGTCTTAAGAAACTGACATTTTAAAAACAAAAAAATCAAGTTGTTATTATAGTATTGTGACACTTCTGCATAATTTCCTAACAAAGACCAGCATTCATAGTGCTGAGGAACAGACTTTTCCAGGCATTTTCCTGAATAAGCTGTAAAATGCTGCCTTTGCCTTTGCTGGTGGCCTGCTTGGCACAGCTTCTCTGGGCCTCTGCTTAACTTTCCCAGACAGCATAACACTTTGAAACACTCTCAACACTGAATACAACTAACAAGTTGTTGATAAATCTCTACTGTAAAAACCTATTTGGATTCTTACCTGGCAGGGGAGATGCCATGACCGTGAATGTGGTTTTCCCAGGGCGAGGCTCATCCGTTGCACTCCGTAGGTGTGCTTACCCCTGTGATTTCCCCAAATGCAGGAAATTCAACTGCATAATTTGTGATAGTGAGGAAGTGCATTCCTGCTTTCCCCTGGGGAAAAAAAAGAAAAAGAAAAAAAACTTATTTGGAGTTTAAAATATAATTAATTAAAAATTAATCCTGTGGAGTCACATTTCTAGGGGAGACTTTAACGCATCACAGATACTGGGTCTGGATAACCTGCAATAGCCCAGTGTCTGTGATGGGTTAGTCTCCCCTTAACTTATCACAGATACTGGGTTATTGCAGGTCTGGATTACATAGTGTACTAACAAGAAAAATCAGTGTGCCATACGTCCTTGGTGTTCCAAAGGTCAGAACAGTTATAAAATTCTGACGATGGCTTTCTCCATTGCTTCATCAGCTGTTCAGTTACTCACACCTAGCTATTCACAACAAACGAAAGAAGCAACAAAAAACCAAAAACTGTAAAATTTCTTCAAGAACTTGGAAATAAGGTTGACAATGAAAGTTAAACTAGTAAATCCATATTCAATAAAAGAGATTAATAGAGGCCACTCTGAGGAACCATTAACATACTTTCCATTAACAAACCTGAAGAAAGCACTAAGAAGAGTTAGGAAAAGAGAGTCAGAGAGCGGGAATTTTAGTCTAGAACTATCCAAGGAGAGAGAGGCTCTTTGGTAGTGGTGGCAGTGCTGGTGGCACAGGAAGAATGGAAGCAAGGAGACCGGTTGAAGTTTCTGCTATATGCCTGCTGAGAATGGTGATTTGGACTTGGATAAATGGTGGAAGTGAAGATGGAGTGAAATAGACAGATCCAAGATTTATTTTGGAGGTAGGATCCATGCAACTTTGTAAGGGGTTAGCTTATGGGAGTTGAGGAGAAGACAGCAGAAAGGCTGACTCCCAGATTTCTGGCATGACTAACTGGATGGATGAAGATACTCTCAGCTGAGATTTGGGGAGGAGCACATTTGGGGAAAATACCAAACGTGTAATTTTGGGTAGGCCAAGTTTGAGATGGTGTCTTTGTCTAAATTGTGTTGCTGTAAAGGAATATCTGAGGCTGGGTAATTTATAAAGGAAAGAGGTTTATATGGCTCATGGTTCTGCAGGCTATGCAATAAGCATGGTGCCAGCATCTGCTCAGCTTCTGCCGAGGGGCTGCAGGTTGCCTCCACTATTGGCAGAAGGGAAGGGGGAAGGAGAGTGAGCATGTGCTGAGATCACGTGGTGAGAGAGGAAGCAAGAGAGAGCAGGGAGGTGCTAGGCTCTTTTTACCAACCAGCTTTCATGGAAAATAACAACCAGCATAATAGAGTGAGAACTCACTCCATTTACCCGCCCCACCAACCCACCCAGGAGGGCATTAATCCATTCATGAGAGGTCATCCTTCCTGACTCAAACATTTCCCATTAGGCCCCACTTCCAACATTGGGATCAAATTCCAACATGAGGCTTGGGGAGACAAACATCCAAACTATAACATTCTGCCCCTTTCCCCCCAAACTCATGTCCTTCTCACATGCAAGATGCATTCTACCCCAATAGTCCCAAAAGCATTAACTTGTTCCAACATCAGCTTAAAAGTCTGGAGTCCAAAGTCTCATCTGAGACTCAGGGCAAATTCCTTCCAGCTATGAGCCTGTAAAATCAAAAACAAGTTATTTAATTCCCAGATGCGATGGTTGTACAGGCATTAGGTAAACATTTTCATTCTCCAGAGGAGAAATTGGCCAAAAGAAAGGTCACCAGTAGGGCAGACAGGCAGACATTAAATCTTAAAGCTCCAAAATACACTTTGACTCCATGTCCCGCATTCTGGGCACACTGGTTTGAGGGATGGGCTCCCAGTGCCTCAGACAGCCCTACCCCTATGGCTTTGCTGAGCGCTGCCTACATGGCTGCTCTTATGGGTTGGAGTCTGCTCAGTCTGCTCTGAGGCTTTCACAGACTGAGGTGCATGCTGCTGGTGACTCCGTAATGCTAGGGTGGAGGGCAGCAGCCCTGCCTCCACAGCTACTAGGCACTGCCCTAGTACAGTTTCTCTGCAGTGGCTTGACCCTGTGGCAGGCTTCTACCTGGGCACTCAGGTTTTCCAATACATCCTCTGAAATCTAGGTGGAGGCTGCCAAGCCTCTACCACTCTTGCATTCTGGGAGCCTGCAGACAACACTACGAGGAAGCTGCCAGAACTTAAGGCTTACACTCTCTGGAGCAGCAGCCTGAGTGGTACCCAGGGCTGTTTGGGCTCAGGCTAGAGCTAGAGCAATTGGGATGCCCCCCACATCCTGCGGTGGCACAGGGCAAAAGCACCCCAGGCCTGTCCCCTGAAACCGTTCTGTCCTCATAGGCCTCTGAGCCTGTGATGGGAGGGACGACCTCAGAGATTTCGGAAATGTCTTTGAGGCCTTTTCCCCATTGTTCTATTAGCACCTGCTTCCCTTTTATCCATGATTATCTCTCTAGCAAGTGGTTGCTCCACATCACCCTTGGATTCCTCACCTGAAAACATTCTTTCCTTCTCTACCACATGACCAAGTTATAAATGTTCCAAATTGTTTTGCTCTGTTTCTCTTTTAATTAGAAATTCCACCTTTAGCTCATTCTTTTGCTGCTGTATCTGATCATAAGCTGTTAAAAGTAGGCATGCCACTAATTGAATGCTTTGCTGTTTAGAAATTTCTTCCACCAGATACCCTAGGTCATCACTCTTACGTTTGGCCTTCCACAAAGCCCTAGGCCATGAACACAGTGCAGCCAAGTTCTTTGCTAAGGCATAATATGGGTGACATTTGCTCCAGTTCCCAATAAGTTCTTCATTTCCATCTGAGACTTTGTCAGCATGGCCTTTACTATCTATATCTCTATTCACAACCATTTAACCAATATGTAAGAAGTTCCTAACTTTTCCTAGTTTTTTTATCTTCTTCTGAGCCCTCCAAACTCTTCCAACCTCTGCCCATTAACTAGTCCACAGCCATTTCCACATTTTCAAGTATCTTTATAGCAACACCCTACTCCTCAGCATTAATTTTCTGTCTTTGTCTATTTTGTGTTGCTATAAAGGAATACCTGAGGCTGAGTAATTTGTAAAGAAGAGGTTTATGTGGCTCACAGTTCTGCAGGCTGTATGATAAGCATGGCATCAGCATCTGCTTCTGGTGAGGGCTTCAGGCTGCTTCCACTCATGGTGAAGGTAAAGAGGAGCCAAGGTGTGCAGAGAGCACATGGCGAGAAAGGAAGGGTGCCAGGCTGTTTTTAACGAACAGCTTTGGTGGGAACTAACAGAGCAACGATTCACTCGCTCACTCTCATTTCCCCAACCCCAGAGGGATGGCACTAACCTATTCATGTGTTGTCCACGCCCATGGCCCAAACACCTCCCATTAGGCTGTACCTTCAACATTGGGATCAAATTTCAACACGAGCTGTTGAGGGACAAACGTTTAAACTATAGCAGATGCCTATAGCAGACATCCAGGTAAAGTGACCGAGCAATATAGGGCACATGCTATATAGCAGACTGGGAAAGTCTAGACTTGAAGGTCTAGATTAAATTTGGAAGTCATTGGTATATAGACTTCATTGAAAGCAGTAAGTAAGAATAAGATAATCTAGAAACTGAACACACACTTTAAAAAAGGACATAGCTCAGGTCCAAGCTCTGAGCATCCAACATCAAGGAACTAGGAAAAGTGAAGAGGAACCAGCAAAGGATCCTGAGAGTAAGTGAAGGCACAAAAAGCAGTGTTTTAAGAAAAAAGTGGTCAAGTGTTTAATACTGGTAAGAATTCAAGATGGAAACCAAATAATATCTAGTGGGTTCAGCAGCAAGGAGGTAATTGGTAATCATGCAGAAGGAGTTTTGGTGGAAAGATGGGAGTGGGAGCCATATTGGGACGGAATCATTCATCCAGTTATTCAGCAACTATGTAATAAGTGTCTATGACATGCTGGTACAAGGTGCTGGGGATGCAATGAATAAGACAGACACAATCCCCACTTAGGGGAGGAGAAGACATTAAGCAGATAATCGTAGAAGTATGACTCAAACACAATTATGGTAAGGGCTATGAAGGAAAAGAAAAGAAAACCATGAAAGTGTGTAGCAGAGGAACCTAGTCTAGCTTGAAAGCAAGGGAAGTTTGCCCTGAGGGAGTGATAGCTAAAGCTGTACTTGAGAGACTTGAGTTGTGACAGCCGTAAGTCTAGGGAGGGAGACAGTATGTTCCAGGCGGGAGGAACTACAAACGTGGAGTCCAAGAGGGAGAGACCATCATGAAAAATCAGCAGTGTGGCAGAATCCCAGTGAACAAGGGGAGAGTAGCACAAAACAACAAAAACAACAACAGCAACTAGAGCCTGGCAAGTGACCCAACCCAGGGGTTCACATAGATCCTCCAGTGTTTTACATTGTAGGAAATGCCAGGGTGCAAGAAGAAAGTAGTGAGGAGGCCTACGGCTGAAGACCTTAAGGCAAAAGCTGAAAAAGTGTCCTTCTGTAAGGTGAGGCGTTCACTCTGAGGTACAAAGTCTATTTTTTTCTCAAGCAAAAAATAATCAAATAGCTCTGACTTTTATTCATTTATGTTAAGTCACCTGAAATGATATCTGTTGCATTTAAATGCTCATTAATAATATAAACGACTTAACAAATGCATTTCAATGAATATTCAATATTCCACTTAGATAAGTCACACAGCCTCAAGAGAACTCATATAACATATATAAACAGAGATAAACACCCCCTCCCCGTCAGATGATTTATTCAGCATGTTAGAGCAGTAAAGAATGGTTTTAGTCTTATAACCAAGTTAGAGTGAAGACACTGGCCACATAATACACATGCTCCATTTTTAAAACAATTCTGAGTGTTGGGCAACTGTTCTCTTGAAACCTTACAGTTTCTAAAAGCAGTTATTGTCCAAAGCTGGAAGAACTTAAGTCTTCTCAAATGAGCATGTGAATGAATGGAGGGAGGTAAACAAAGTAAAAAATTTAAAAAGATGAGGTCTGATATGGGAGCAGTTGGATAAGAAACTAAAAAAGGGGCCAGGCATGGTGGCTCACACTTATAATCCCAGCACTTTGAGAGGCCAAGGCAGGCAGATCGCTTGAGCTCAGGAGTTCGAGACCAGCCTGGGTAACGTGGTGAAACCCTGTCTCTACAAAAAATAAAAATAAAAAATAAACACAAAAATACAAAAATTAGTCAGATGTGGTGGCACACGGCTGTAATCCCAGCTACTTGGGTGGCTGAGACAGGAGAATCGCTTGAACCTGAGAGGCAGAGGCAGTGGCTGCAATGAGTGGAGAGAGAGAGAGAGAGGAAGGGAGGAAGGTAAAAAGGAATAGTAATTTAAAGTTTATTTTAGCTATAATGCAGGTTATTCTGACTTCAAGGTAGCATCACATGGCATACTTCTGAGTCAATTCTCAAGATATTCTGTTGTGTTTATCTCTGTCTGTTTACATAAAAAGGCACAGTGAGACATTTCTAAGCATGGCAGGATCTCAAGAAATATTATTGCCCTGAGCCTTCCTTGAAGAAACTACTAGAAGATGAACTTAAACCAACCAAGAAATAAATGGGAAAACTATGGCAAAAAGAGAGGTCATCAAGAGCAGGATAGGGAGAATATGAGAAAATACTCTAATTTCATTATTTATTCATATTAGGGGATTGATAGATAATGCCTAAAAGAGGAAGATTAAGTATATAAATTATAAAGACAACCACTGAAATAAAAATATAACCTTTCCAGATTTTCAGAAAAAATAAAACCAAATACATACCACAACATCAGAGTTTTAAAGAATCTATGAAATAATAGAAGGCATCATATAAAGTTATATATATTATATTGATAATACCAACTTTGTCAATTTGATAAATATAAATGTGCTAAACTAATGTATTAAAATAAGAGAAATTTCAGCGAGGCGTGGTAACCCACTCCTGTAATCCTAGCACTTTGGGAGGCTTAGGCAGGAGGATAGTTTGGGCCCAGGAGTTCATAATGAGCCTGGGCAACATAGTGAGACCTCATCTCTATTTTTTATTTAAAAAATAATAAAAACTGAAAGTAAAATAAAATAAATTTGGATTAAATCATAAGGCAAAATTCTACTCTATGCTGTACACAAGGGATCCAAAACAAAATCAATTGGAAATCTTTACAAATGTAAATTGGAAGAAAGCAATGGTTATAATTTTGTTTTATTTTGTTTTGTTTTCTCTTTCTTCTTTTTTATTTTCTATTATACTTTAAATTCTAGGGTACATGTGCACAATGCTCAGGTTTGTTACATAGGTATATATGTACCATGTTGGTTTGCTGCACACATCAACTTATCATTTACATTAGGTATTTCTCCTAATGCTATCCCTCCCCCAGCCTCCCACCCACTGACAGGCCCCGGTGTGTTATGTTCCCTGCCCGGTGTCCATGTGTTTTCATTGTTCAACTTCCACCTGTGAGTGAGAACATGAGGTGTTTGGTTTTCTGTCCTTGTGATAGTTTGCTGAGAATGATGGTTTCTAGCTTCATCCCTGTCCCTCCAAAGGACATAAACTCATCCTTTTTTATGGTTGCATAGTATTCCATGGAATCGCCACATTGTCTTCCACAATGGTTGAACTAATTTACACTCCCACCAACAGTGTAAAAGCGTTCCTATTTCTCCACATCCTCTCCAGCGTCTGTTGTTTCCTGACTTTTTAATGATTGCCATTCTAACTGGTGTGAGATGATATCTCATTGTAGTTTTGATTTGCATTTCTCTGATGACCAGTGATGATGAGCATTTTTTCATATGTTTGTTGGCTGCATAAATGTCTTCTTTTGAGAAGTGTCTGTTCATATCTTTGCCCACTTTTTGATGGGGTTGTTTGGTTTTTTTTCTTGTACATTTCTTTAAGTTCTCTGTAGATTCTGGATATTAGCACTTTGTCAGATGGGTAGATTGCACAATTTTTCTCCCATTCTGTAGGTTGCCTGTTCACTCTGATGACAATTTCTTTTGCTGTGCAGAAGCTCTTTAGTTTAATTAGACCCCATTTGTCTATTTTGGCTTTTGTTGCCATTGCTTTTGGTGTTTTAGTCATAAAGTCCTTGCCCATGTGTATGTCCTGAATGGTATTGGTATTGCCTAGGTTTTCTTCTAGAGTTTTTATGGTTTTAGGTCTTACATTTAAGTATTTAATCCACTTTGAGTTAATTTTTGTATGTGGTGTATGGAAGGGATCCAGTTTCAGCTTTCTACATATTGCTAGCCAGTTTTCCCAGCACCATTTATTAAATAGGGAATCCTTTCTCCATTGCTTGTTTTTGTCAGGTTGGTCAAAGGTCAGATGGCTGTAGATGTGTGGTGTTATTTCTGAGGCCTCTGTTCTGTTCTATTGGTCTATATATCTGTTTTGGTACCAGTACCATGCTGTTCTGGTTACTGTAGCCTTGTAGTATAGTTTGAAGTCAGGGAGCATGATGCCTCCAGCTTTGTTCTTTTTGCTTAGGATTATCTTGGCTATGTAGGTTCCTTGTTGGTTCCATGTGAACTTTAAAGTAGTTTTTTCCAATTCTGTGAAGAAAGTCATTGGTAGCTTCATGGAGATGGCATTGAATCTATAAATTACCTTGGGCAGTATGGCCATTTTCATGATATTGATTATTCCTATGCATGAGCATGGAATGTTCTTCTATTTGTTTGTGTCCTCTTTTATTTCACTGAGCAGTGGTTTTTTGTTCTCCTTGAAGAGGTCCTTCACATCCCTTGTAAGTTCGATTCCTAGGTATTTTATACTCTTTGTAGCAATTGTGAATGGGAGTTCACTCATGATTTGGCTCTCTGTTTGTCTGTTATTGGCATATAGGAATGCTTGTGATTTTTGCACATTGATTTTGTATCCACAGACTTTGCTGAAGTTGCTTATCAGCTTAAGGAGATTTGGGACTGAGACAATGGGGTTTTCTAAATATACAATCATGTCATCTGCAAACAGGGACAATTTGACTTCCTCTTTTCCTAATTGAATACCCTTTATTTCTTTATCTTGCCTGATTGCCCTGGCCAGAACTTCCAACACTATGTTGAATAGGAGTAATGAGAGAGGGCATCCTTGTCTTGTGCCAGTTTTCAAAGGGAATGCTTCCAGTTTTTGCCCATTTAGTATGATATTGGCTGTGGGTTTGTCATAACTAGCTCTTATTATTTTGAGATATTATTTTGAGATGTTCCATCAATACCCAGTTTATTGAGAGTTTTTAGCATGAAGCGCTGTTGAATTTTGTCGAAAGCCTTTTCTGCATCTATTGAGATAATCTTGTGGTTTTTATCGTTGGTTCTGTTTACGTGATGGATTATGCTTATTGATTTGCATATGTGGAACCAGCCTTGCATCCCAGGGATAAAGCTGACTTGATCATGGTGGATAAGCTTTTTGATGTACTGCTGGATTTGGTTTGCCGGTACTTTATTGAGAATTTTCACATCGATGTTCATTGGGTATTGGTCTAAATTTCTCTTTTTTTGCTGTGTCTCTGCCAGGCTTTGGTATCAGGATGAATATATCCCTTTACCATTATGTAATGGCCTTCTTTGTCTCTTTTGATCTTTGTTGGTTTAAAGTCTGTTTTATCAGAGACTAGGATCGCAACCCCTGGTTTTTTGTTGTTGTTGTTTTTGTTGTTTTTGCTTTCCATTTGCTTGGTAGATCTTCCTCCATCCCTTTATTTTGAGCCACTGTGCATCTCTGTACATGAGATGGGTCTCCTGAATACAGCACACCAATGAGTCTTGACTCTTTATCCAATTTGTCGGTCTATGTCTTTTAATTGGGACATTTAGCCCATTTACATTTAAGGTTAATATTGTTATGTGTGAATTTGATCCTGTCATTATGATGTCAGCTGGTTATTTTGCCTGTTAATTGATGCAGTTTCTCCCTAGCATCGATAGTCTTTAAAATTTGGTATGTTTTTGCAGTGGCTGTTGCCAATTGTTCCTTTCCATGTTTAGTGTTTCCTTCAGGAGCTCTTGTAAGGCAAGCCTGGTGGTGACAAAATCTCTCAGCATTTGCTTGTTTGTAAAGGATTTTATTTCTCCTTCACTTATGAAGCTTAGTTTGGCTGGATATGAAATTCTGGATTGAAAATTCTTTTCTTGAAGAATGTTGAATATTGGCCCCCACTCTCTTCTGGCTTGTAGAGTTTCTGCTGAGAGATCTAGTGTTAGTCTGATGGGCTTCCCTTTGTGGGTAACCTGAGCTTTCTCTCTGGCTGCCCTTAACATTTTTTCCCTCATTCCAGCCTTGGTGAATCTGACAATTGTGTGTCTTGGGGTTGCTTTCCTCAAGGAGTATCTTTGTGGTGTTCTCTGTATTTCCTGGATTTGAATGTCGGCCTGCCTTGCTAGGTTGTGGAAGCTCCCCTGGATAATATCCTGAAGAGTGTTTTCCAACATGTTTCCATTTTCCATATCACTTTCAGGTACACCAATCAAACGTAGATTTGGCCTTTTCACATAGTCCCGTATTTCTTGCAGCCTTTGTTTGTTTCTTTTCACTCTTTTTTCTCTAATCTTGTCTTCTCACTATATTTCATTCATTTGATCTTCAGTCACTGATACCTTTTCTTCTACTTGATCGAATCGGCTATTGAAGCTTGTGCTTGCATCACGAAGTTCTCGTGCTGTGGTTTTCGGCTTCATCAGGTCATTTAAGGTCTTCTCTACACTGTTTATTCAAGGTTTTTAGCTTCCTTGTGATGGTTTCAAACATCCTCCTTTACCTCAGAGAGGTTTGTTATTATCAACCTTCTGAAGCCTACTTTTGTGAACTCGTCAAACTTATTATCTGTCCAGTTTTGTTCCCTTGCTGGCAAGGAGCTGCGATCCTTTGGAGGAGAAGAGGCACTCTGGTTTTTGGAATTTTCTGCTTTTCTGTTCTGGTTTCTCCCCATCAGGCAAGGCTAACATGGGGACAAACAAATGTTAAGGGGTACAAATAAATAATCGATAATGATAAAAAAAATGCAGTTCACCAGTTACAATGTTTTGAATACCTAAGCACCAAATAACTTAGCACCAACATGAATATTAATTAAAACATAAAATCATAGGATGTACAAGAAAAAATGGAAACGCTGTAGTAGGAGTCAAAACGACAGAGAAGGGCTAAACAGCAAAATTAATAACACGGATAAAACTTGGTACTCAAGAAAGAGAATCACTTTTTTTAAAAGTATCTGTGGATAATTCACAAAAATTGATCATATATTAGGCCAAAAGAAAATATTTGTGAGGTATAAACTATAGAAATAGTACAGATAACATTGTCTAAATACAAGGCATTAACAAAGAAGAGAAGAGCCGGGTGCAGTCGCTCATTCCTATAATCCCAACACTTTGGGAGGCCAAGGCTGGTGGATCCCTTGAGCCCAGGAGTTCGAGACCAGCCTGGGCAACCAGGTGAAACCCTGTCACTAGCAAAAAAAAAAAAAAAAAAAAAAAAAAAAAAAAGAGAGAGAAGAGAACACTTTATAACTTGTTTTATGAGGCCAGCATAATCTTGATATCCAAAACAGACAAGGACATTACAAGAAAGGAAAATTACAGGCTGATCTCTCTCATCAATATAGATGCAAAAATTCTGAACAAAATATTAGCAAATCTAATTGTATTAATACATTCAAAGCATGCATAGTTTTTTGGGGTTTTTTTGTTTTGTTTTGTTTTGTTTGAGATGGTGTTTTGCTGTTGTTGCCCAGGCTGAAGTGCAATGGCACGATCTTGGCTCACCGCAACCTCTGCCTCGCAGGTTCAAGTGATTCTCCACCTCAGCCTCCCAAGTAGCTGGAATTACAGGCATGTACCACCACGCCCAGCTAATTTTTTGTATTTTTTAGTAGAGATGGGGTTTTTCTGTGTTGGTCAAGCTGGTCTCGAACTCCCGACCTCAGGTGATCTGCTCTGGACTCCCAAAGTGCTGGGATTACAGGTGTGAGCCACCAAGCCAGGCCAAGCAAAAAAGCTCAACAACATGATCTGATGTGCAGTCAGGTTTCATCCACTGTTGTACATGATACAACATGTCATTATCACAGACCATAATAGTAAATTCCCAATTGAATTATCAAGTTAGAAGCTTGATTTTTCCCAGTCACTTCAGCATTATGTAGGAAAAGACTGAACCTTAAACTCAGACTGTGATTTTGGACAAGTTACCAAAATTTTTTAGTGTCAATTTTTTTCAGACGTAAAGTAAGAATAACACGAACTCTCTGTAATGTTCATTTGTGGAATTAAGGAGACAGTATTTATACAGGCAATATGCTGGGATGACACCCCCAAGTATCCCTAAAACTTGAAATAAAATCAATGGGACACAAATAAAAAGGATGAGGTTAGACACCAGTAGAAATGACACAGCCAAAGAGATTGATGGATTATTTGTGGGTGCGTACTAGTCTCAGCAACACCCAGATCAAATTTAAATGGCCTGGGTATATTGTCTTCTCTGGAAAATAGGAACTGGATTGCACTGGATTAGATTAAGTCTAAACCTAATCAGTTGCATAATAACATAGGAGGAAAACAATGTGCCAGTCCCCACAGTAGGGACATGGAGGCATCAGGCCATGAAGCAGGGTGGCATGAGCCACATCAGTCATTAGAACCATGGAGCCTCCCCTACCCCACCCCTGAGGTTTCATGCTCACTGGGCCACCTTCTGGTGACATTTTTACAGATGTGCCTATGGAAAGGGGAGGACATGATGAGCCAACAAGCGCATCCATCAAATCCCCTAGAGCGGTATCAGTGGAAATCTAAAAGCCCTAGGATTGGGACCTTGGCCACCTCACTGCCCTTAGTGCCTGGGTGATGCTGGAGAGGATATTTGTAAGCCTCCATCTTTTTCTCCCATCCCAGTCTAGTCAGTTTATATGGCAATGAGGTGAGGAAAGGAAGCTTTGGTGATTCAGGTTTCTGGGGTGGCCACTACATGATTCATCAATAACAAGACTGCGATGATGATTTTTCAGACTTAGCAAATGCTAGCACTTATCCCTCCTGAAGTAAAGCAGTCCATTAGGAGATGGTTTCTAAAATGGCCACTTCTGGTATCTTTCATTTTTCAGAGAAAATCTTTTTAGTTATATAACTAAAACTCCTTCTCTTCTCCTTCCTTAATGCTGCGCCCTTCTTTGCTTCTTTCATCTCCCAGAATGCAGTCTGAACTTCAATCACTTCCACTGCCTCCCTTTTCCTCCACACTACCCTTTTTCCCATGGTCATTCAGAATACTTGTCACTGATCCTGTGGAGATCTCTTTCTCCACAGTTCATTTCCCAGTTTCACTTTCTCCTACTGAATGATGTCCATCTCCTACCCATTCCCAGGATATGCTGAGTTTAACCACAGTCCATCATGTCGGAAAGACTAGTACGTACTGCGTGAACGAAACGCTGTTTATTTTTCATGGAACAAAATGTAATGTTTTCCTGAAGGGTTGTTGTTGTAATCTCCACCTCTACCAGATCAACAGACAGGCTGACCTTTAGAAGGTAAAATTAAACTTCTTCCTTTTCAACTCACCCCTCTCACCATGTCAGCCTCTAGGGGTTGGCAAGTAAGGAGGTAGAGCTTGTTCTGTTTGATCAGTATTCCTTGCACTTAATCATTCTTATGCGCTCCAGCTTTGGCAGTTAAATCAACACCATTAATTTTGTTTTCAATATGTACAGAGCACCAAACCACAAGAGAAAGTGCATGACAGACAGACTCCTTGTCCTGAAAGAGATGACACTCTATGGGGAAGGACCACCCCTACTCCAAGAATACATACAACAACTCAAATGATTCAAATGGAAAAGTAGGGGGTGAGAGTCAGCCTTACCACAAGTGCAGTCATTGGTGTGCTCCCCAAATCAGCCTGTATGGAGGCGAAGAGCATGGGCTCTGCCACTTGCCCTCTGATTTTAGGCAACTGCTTAAGCTCTCTAAGCCTCTTTCTTCTCTGTAAGATAGGATACCCACAGTCTCTGCTTCATAGTGTTGTAGTGAGGATTAATTAGCACATAAAAAGTGCTTAGCACAGTAATAATAATAGCTAATTTCTTAAGCATTTACTTTATACCAGTGTGGCAGCTAAATAATGGCCCCCAAAGATATCTAGGTGCTAATCCCTAGAATCTGTGAGTGTTACCTTATATAGAAAAGGGGTCTTTGCAGATGTTATTAAGTATCTTGAGGTGGGGAAATTATCTTGGATTACCTGGGTGGATCCTAAATGTAATCACAAATGTCCTTATAAGAGGGAGATAGACGGAATAAAATCTAGGAAGGGTTTTACTGAGGAGGGCAGAAATGTGATGACGGAAACCAGATGCTATGCTGCTGGCCTTCGAGATGGAGGAAGGTGACACCTTCATCCTAACCTAATATAAAAATCCAGATTTACAAAACAAGTCAGTGAAAAGATAACTATTTTTTCCTTGTTGCAACTTCTTGCACTCTGGACCCTGGGTTATGGGGTTATGGAATTGGTTATGGGTTTGGGAGAAAGCTGTGGCTTGAGGCTCTTCGGGCCTCTCCTTGGCCTAGTATGAAGTGGGTCAGGAAGGTTCTGCACATGTGAGTACAGGGTGCGGTGTGTGGTGAAGCCTAGTGAGGATGGTAGATTAGTAAGTATGATCCCTGGATACACCTCCCCACCATCAATGAGGAGATGGGAAGAGGCGAGAGTTGGAGGAACTAATACAAGGGAATTCTTTAGAATAGTGCCTGGTTGTACTCATTTCCTATGGCTGCTGTTATAAATTACCACAAACTTGGTGGCTAAAAACAATACACATTCATTCTCTCACAGTTCTGGATGTCAGAAGTCTGAAATCAGTGTCACTGAGCCAAAATCCAAGTGTCTGCAAAGCCGAGCTCCCTCTAGAGGCTCTAGGGGAGAATCTGCTTATTTCCCTTTTCCAGCATCTAGAGTTGCATTCTTGGGCACCTTCCTCCATCTTGAAAGCTGGCAGCGTAGCATCTTGTTTCAGTCGTTACCTTGCCACCTTTTTCTGTATATAATAAGTCACCTAGGCAAGCCGTATGCTAACTGATTAATGATCAAAAGCTTAGTTGTTGTTATGGAAGACGCTACTAGACCGGTTCCTTATCGTTGCCATCCCAAAGCCATTTGTATCTTCAAGGAAGCTGCTTGAAAGAAACACGAAAAACAAACCAACACCCTGTCACATTTGCCCTTGTGGCCTGAGTCACAGGGAAACACAGAATGGAGAGAACCAAGTTTCCTATCTGTGACCTGACTCCGCCATAGCCTAGACCCAAGTGATGCCTATAGCACTCCCAAAGCCCCTGGGAGTTTGGATCCAGGTCAGGACTGGTAAATACCAGTGGGACTGGGTCCCAGCTCAGTATCAAGATCTATCTGTTTTCCCCAAGGGTTTTCCAAATTTCCTAGGGTACCTGAGCCTGGGGAACAGACTTTAGAACAACACTGTCCAACAGAAGTACAGAGGTCTCTTGGGATATGCAGAGGATTGGTTTCAGGACACCTCCAACACAGCTACCAAAATCCACGATGCTCAAGTCCCTTATATCAAATGGTGTAGTATGTGCTTATAACCTACACACATCCTACTGTATATTTTAAATCATCTCTAGATTACTTATAATACCTAAGACAGTGTAATTGCTATGTAAATCATTATTATATTTTTACAATTTATTTTTATTGTTGTATTATGATTTTTTCCCAGATATATTTGATCCACAGTTGGTTGAATCCACAGATGCAGAACCCAGAGATATGAAGGGCCAACTGTATGTGGGCCATGTACAGTTTTATTTATTGATTTTTTTTTTTAGAGACAGAGTCTCGCTTTGTCACCCAAGCTGGAATGCAGTGGCACAATCATAGCTCATTGCAACTTTGAACCCATGGGCTCAAGTGATCCTCTTCCCTCAGCCTCCCGTGCAGCTGGGGCTACAAGGATGCATCACCACGCTCAACTAATTTATTTATTTATTTATTTTGTAGAGATGAGGGTCTACACCTTACATTGCCCAGGGTGTACCTAACTTTTTAAATGGTCAAGTAGCCACATTAAAAAAGTAAAAAAAAAAAAAAAGAAAGAAAGAAAGAAAGAAGTGAAATTAATTTCAACAATATATTTTATTTAAACCAATATATCCTAAATATTATTTTAACATGTAATCAACTGAAAATTATTCTGTTTTTGGCTGGGCACGGTGGCTCACGCCTGTAATCCCGGAACTTTGGGAGGCCGAGGTAGGCAGATCACTTGAGGTCGGGAGTTTGAGACCAGCCTGACCAACATGGCAAAACGCCACCTCTACTAAAAATACTAAATTAAAACAAAAAATAAAAATAAATTAAATAAATACAAATACAATACAAAAATTAGTTGGGCATGGTGGTAGGTGCCTGTAATCCCAGCTGCTGGGGAGGCTGAGGCACAAGAATCACTTGAACCGAGAGGCACGAGGTTGCAGTGAGCAGAGATGATGCCATTGCACTCCAGCCTGGGTGACAGAGTGAGACGCTGTCTCAAAAAATAAAAATAAAAATTATTCTGTTTTTGTGCTAAGTCTTCACAATCCAGGGTGTGTTTCACACTTAATACATCTCAGTTCACACTGGCCACATTTCAAGTGCCCGCTAGCTGCATTTTGCGATATTAGACAGCACAGGTCTACAGCAACTTGACTTGCCTCCTCCTACCCACTCTACCTCACACTCTCATCAAACGCAGAGATGGTGCCAGGGATTTGATGAGAGGTGGGCCAGAAAAGCTTAGGGGGACTTAAACATTTTTTTTTTATCTTTAATAAGGCAATGAAATATGTTGCCCAGGTTGGCCTCAAGCAATCCTCCTGCCCGGGCCACCCAAAGTGCTGGGAACCTGTAAAGGTGTGAGCCACCATGCCCGGCCACTTTTCTTTTTTCTTTTTTTTAACAAATCATTGTTATATATATTTATGGGGTACAATGTGATGTTTTGATATATGTATCCAATGTGGCATGATGAAATCAAGCTGATTAACATATCCATCACTTCACTTACCTATTACTTTTATAGTGAGACATTTAAAATTTACTCTTAGCTATTTTGAAATATATATTACCATTGACTATAGTTACCCTCACGTGCAATGGATCTCAAAACCCATTCCTCCTGTCTATCTGAAATTTTGTACCCTTTAATCAACAGTTCCCCATTCTTTCCCTCCCCACTTTCCCCCAAGCCTCTGTTAACCATTGTTCTACTTTCTACTTCCATGAGTTCAACTTTATTAGATTCCACATATAAGTGAGATCATGTGGTATTTATGTTTCTGTGCCTGGCTTATTTGACTTAGCATAATGACCTCCAGATTCATCCATGTTGTTGCTGGAAATGACAGGATTTCTCCCTTTGGGGGACCTTGTTATTGTCATCATGGTGATGCTATGAGTCCACCAGAACAAAACATGGTTCTTCTGAACCATCCTGATTTTTTCCAATATCCCTCTTTTCCGCCCTGCAGAAACCAAGGACTAGCGCTCTCAGAGAATTTGACCTGTATGTTATTCTAGCACCGACTTCACTTTGCCTTACAGTCAGTTGTTTATATTTCCAAGTCTCCAACCAGATTATAAACGCCTTAATGGAAGGGTCCCACTCCCTGTTATCTCACTTTACAGGAAAAGAAAAAAAAAAGCTGTGAGTTTAGCACTCAGTCATCAACAAATGTCTATTGAATGAATGCATAAATGAATGAGACAACCCTAACGGGGTTGATGAATGTGTGTTATGGAAGCCTTTGTTTTATCTGGCACCTCCAGGTCCACACAACCTGCTTCCTAACAAGCAGCGAAACCCATCAGGGCACTGGTGGGTCCCAGTCTGAAACCGAAGGAAATACTTTCCTTTATCTTCTGGATTCTTACACGTATGAATTCAATTCATCAAATAGTTACTGAGTAACTCCCATATTCCAGGCACTGTGCTGGGTGCTGTGGGAGCTGCAAAGATTAGTAAGAAATAATCCTTGCCTTCAAGTACCCAACAATGTAGTAAGGGCCTTTGGCAGGTATACACAAATACTTTTAATTCGAGCGAGGTTGAGTAACCTAAGTGCTCTACGTGGAATAGAGTCCTGTGGGGAGAGGGGCAAGAAGAGGGGTTGCCAAAGAGGTTTCATTCAGAGATATCCTTTGAGATGATGCCTGAAAGGACAGGATTTGGACAGGTGGGAATGGAGAGAGGGAAAGAAACAGGTTTTAAAAATCTGACAAAAGGGGTGGGTGTGGTGGCTTGTGCCTGTAATCCCAGCACTTTGGGCGGCCGAGATGGGTGGATCATGAGGTCAAGAGACCAAGACCATCCTGGCCAACATGGTGAAATCCCGCCTCTACTAAAAATATAAAAATTATCCGGGCATGGTGGTGCGTGCCTGTAGTCCCAGCTACTCAGGAGGCTGAGGCAGGAGAATCGCTTGAACCCCAGGAGTTGGAGGTTGCAGTAAGCCAAGACGGCGCCACTGCACTCCAGCCTGGCGACAGAGCAAGACTCCGTCTCAAAAAAAAAAAAAAAAAAAAACTGACAAATGAGGAAGAAACACAATACAGAGTAGGTATGGTGAGGAGCCTAACTAGGACAAGGAAATAAAACCGATTTTAAAGATAAGAGCAACGTGAAATACATCACAACACTGTGACAAGGAAACAAACCTCACAAGGAAACAAACCTCATTAAGTGGGGTAAGGGCCCCACAGTTGGCAGGCACCCTCGTTTAAGTCAACAACACCATGAAGAAAAGCTCTTGAGATTGGGAATTCCAGGAAGAGATGAGATCTGTGTCACACCTTCATCTGTGTCACACCCTCATGGTTGCAGAGGCAAGGAATGGAGGAATGAAGGGCTCTTTGATCAAGAAAGAGGGAATCTCCTAAAGATTGTGACACAACCAGATTGAGCAAAGCCCCCGAGTGACAGAGAAAGGATGAGAAGAGATCAGATACACTGGAAATAACTTTATGTAACCCAGAAGACAAGGGGAATATTCTGGCTAGTGAATACTACATGCTCTGGAGATCAGGGGAACCATACAAACAGGAAATCAAATAGCAGGCTGGGAAATCACTCCAGGGTGGGGAGATGGAAGAAGAATGGAGACAGTGATAGTGAGGACTGGAGTGTAAATTCTAAGTGACAGCCTTTTCCAAGCCACTAAGGTCAGGATCCAAGGCGTGGAGTAGGGTGGTTCTGTACATATCACAGAAATTGCACCCACAACAGCAGGAAAAAATTCCAAGACTGATAGTGAGGCAGGTGTGCAAAACAAAAGCAGAGACAATCTGATTTAAGATAAGGATTGATTTACTTTCAATTTTATTTTTAAATTTCAGATCCACCTAATGCCCTGAGCAGTTTTACTTCAGAACAAAGAGTAGGCCCCTTTACCTTTCAGAGCATGCACACGAGACAGCCTGAAGGACATACACATTCTGCACTCACTGATACACCATAGCTGTAAAGGAAACTAAAAAAGGCAAGCATGCATTGATCATGTGGCAAACGCTAGGCCCTGTGCAATGCACTTTTACAGGCATTTTCTCATTTAATCCTCCAATATTACTATGGCATTATGTTACTATCTTCATTTCTCAGATGCAGAAACAGGTTACATAGCTCACTAAGATGACAAAAACTATAATTAGTGGGGATGTAGGATGATTTTAATATTATAAAATCACGATTTTTCACAGTTATAGGACTGTTCAGATTTCCTCTTTTTTTGTGGCAGTTTTACTAAGATATATTTCCTAGAAATTTAAATAGCTCATGTAAATGTTCAAATTTATTGACATTAATTTGGTCATAATTTCCTCTACTTTTTTAAATGTCTCTAGAATCTGAGATGTATTCCTCTTTTCATTTTTGATATTATCTGTGGCTTCTTTCTTTTTCTTGGCCAGTCCTGTCAGAAATTTATAAATTTATTTGTCTTCAAAATTCAACTTCTTGATTTGTTGATCATTTCTATTGTAAGTTTGCTTCCTATTTTATTAATTTCTTCTATCTCTACTATAATTACATATTATTTCCTTCCTTCTATTTTCTTTGGGGTTTTTTGGTGAATTTTAAAAAAATTCTTTCTTTTTTTTTTTCTTTAGATGGTCTCGCTTTGTTGCCCAGGCTTCCCAGCTCAAAGCAATCCTCCCACTTCAACTTCCTGGGTAGCTGGGACTACAGGTGCACGCCACCACACATAATTACTTTTAAAAAAATTTTGTAGAAATGGGGTCTCCCTATGTTGCCCAGGCCTGTCTCGAACTCCTGCGCTCAAGCAATACTCCCGCCTCGGCTTCCCAAAATGCCAAGATTACAGGCGTAAACCACCACTTCCAGCCCCTATTTTCCCTTCTTTTACTTTCAACATTTTAACATCCTTAAATTTTAAATGTCTTTTATAAACAGCATATAATTATTTTAAAACCCTAGCTGCCAATTGTGGTGTTTTAATAGAAGCATTTAGTCCACTTACCTTTAAGATAATTATTGATATACTAGGGTAAATAATAAACATTTCTACCATATATCTCCCCTAAAGAGAGAAAAAATTTCCTTGGGAGGAGATGAGGGATATTATATTGATGCCATCTACTGAAAAAACTAAAAGTTTCCCAAGTAACGTTTCCGTTAAGCAAACTTTAAAAAAGCTTTTGTTCAAGGTTTCAACTATGTTATTGTATTGGATCTGCCTTCAGCTATTCTTGGATTTCTATCTTTTCCAACCTGTTAGGGTAAAAATGCAGCTGTCATGAACTCTTTGTGTCTTAGGAGGTAAAAAGCTCCCTAACTCTATTTAGTTTCCCCACACTCAGTAGTCCCAAGTTGAGTGGTTTTTTGTTTGTTTGTTTGTTTTCAGACAGAGTCTTGCTCTCTCTCCCAGGCTGGAGTGCAATGGTGTGATCTCGGCTTACTGCAATCTCTGCCTCCTGGGTTCAAGTGATTCTCCTGCCTCAGCCTCCTGAATAGCTGGGACTACAGGCATGAGCCACCATGGCTGGCTACTTTTTGTATTTTTTGCAGAGACGGGGTTTCACCATGTTGGCCAGGCTGCTCTCAAACTCCTGACCTCAAGTAATCCACCCACCTTGACCTCCCAAAGTGCTGGGATTACAGGTGTAAGCCACTGTGTCCAGCTTTGAGTGTTTTATTGAATTTATGTTTTAAAGTAAAGACTGGGTTCTTGCTATGTTGCCTAGGCTGATCTTGAACTCCTAGCCTCCAGAGATCCTCCTACCTTGGCCTCTAAAGTGCTGAGACCACCATGCCTGGCCCCAATTTGAGTTTTCAAAGTACTAGTTTGATGATCATTTATCACTTACTTTGTGACAGGAATCAGAATATGCTAATAATAATGAAGCTGCATAGCTTTTTTATTGAGCACTTACTAAGTACCAGGTACGGTCCTAGGCACTTTACATGTATTACGTTGCTTAATCCAACACAATTTCCCTATAATTTTGGCATTAAGATCCCCATTTACCAGGAAACTGAGGCACAGACAGGTTAAGTAACTGGTCCAAGATCACGAACTAGATAAGAGTTACAGTTGGAATTTAAACCAAGACAGTCTGCCATTTACCAGGAAACTGAGGCACAGACAGGTTAAGTAACTGGTCCAAGATCACGAACTAGATAAGAGTTACAGTTGGAATTTAAACCAAGACAGTCTCACTATGTGCTCTTAACCACTCCCTTATACTGCTACTGAGATGCAATGCCCTCTCTAATACAAAGTGTATGAGTTCAAGTATCATTTATGAGTATGTTTGCTGTGGCATAATGTAGAATGCAAAGTAAACAGAAAAAAATAATTTAGGGAAGGTCTATAGATTTTAATAAAATTATTAATAGCTTTAGGTGGGTTCTCCTATCCCGTAGTAACAGGATGATAGATGCATTGCTGGGCCACTAGGCCTTTCATTTAAGTACTTCAGGGAATAACTCATGCAAATAGAATTTTCTGCTAAATAGTTATTTCTGTGAATTATTTGTGCCTAGTAAAATTTTATAGACTCACAGACCTGGAAGATCCCTTAGAGATCAATTATTCCAGACCACTCATTTATAGTATTAACAATTATCTTTGGAGATGGTTTTGTTTGTTTGTTTGTTTGTTGAGACAGTGTCTTACTCTGCCACCCAGGAGTACAGTGGTGCAATCACAGCTCATTGCAGCCTTGACCTCCTGGGCTCAGGTGATCCCTCCACTTCAGCCACCTGGGTAGCTGAGACTACAGGCATGTTCAGCTAATTGTATTTTTTGTAGAGACAAGGTTTTGCCATGTTGCCCAAGCTGGTCTCAAACTCCTGGATTCAAGCTATTCTGCCACGGCTTCCCAAAGTGCTAGGATTACAGGGATGAGCCGTCACACCTGGCCTGGAGGTGGTATTTTAAGGGCCTTTTTCTTCTTTTTTAATTTATATGATGTTTAATTTTTTATAAGAATACACAACACATAGTCAGAAAAATAAACTTAAAGATGGTTATTTCTGCTAAGACAATTCAATGAAGGAAATAATAGTCACTTCAACAAATGGTGCTGGAACAACTGAATATCCACATGCCAAAGAATGAATCTGGACTCCTACCTCAAACTATACTAACTCAAATCATAGACCTAAATATAAAAATTAAAACTATGAAACTCTTAGAAGAGAATGTAGGAGTAAATCTTCATGATCTTAGGTTGGGCAATGGTTTCTTAGGTACAAACCAAAGGCACAGTCAACAAAAGAAAGTGTAGATAAATTGGACTTCACCAAAACTAAAAACTGTGTGTTGCAAACAATGTCATCAAGAAAACAAAAAAAAAGAAAAAAGAAAAAAAAATACAAACCAATCCATGAATAGGAGAAAATATTTGCAAATCATATATATGATAAAGGACTTGTATCCAGAATATATAAAGAACTCTTATAATTCACTAACAAAAGATAATTAACCCATTAAATTAAAATTAAAATGGCAAAGGAGGTGAATAGAAAGATATTCTATTCTTTCTATTTAATATTCTTCAGAAGATACTGAAATATATTCAATATCTTCTTTTATTGGCTCCTTTTTTATCTCCAAAGAAGATATAAAAAATAGCCAGGCTGAGCACTGTGGCTCATGCCTGCAATCCCAACACTTTGGGCAGCTGATGTGGGTGGATCACTTGAGTCCAGGAGTTCAAGACCAGCCTGGGTGACATGGCAAAACTCTGTCTCTCCAAAAAAAAAAAAAAAAAAATTAGCCCATCATGGTGGCCTGTGCCTGTAATCCCAGCTACTCAGGAGGCTGACCCAGGAGGATTGGTTGAGCCCAGGAGATAGAGGTTGCCATGAGCCAAGATCATATCACTACATTCCAGCCTGGGTGATAGAGTGAGAACAAATCTCAAAAAAAAAAAAAAGAGACAGAGATAACCAATAAGCACATGAAAAGATGTTCAATATTATTAGCCATTAGAGAAATGCAAATCACAAGAGACCACTTAACACCCACTAGGATGGCTATATTTAAAAAGATAGATAAATGTTGTCAAGGATGTGAAGAAATTAGAACCCTTATTCATTGCTGGTGGGTATGAAAATGGTGTAGCTACCTTGAAAACCAGTTGGCACTTCCTCAAAGTGTTAAACATAGCTATTACATGAACTTGTAATGCCACTCTTAGATACATACGCAATAGAAACAAAAACATATATCCACATAAAAATGAAATGTTTATAGCAGCATTATTCATAGTAGATAAAAAGTGGAAAGACCTAAATGTCCATCAGTTGATGAATAAATAAAATGTAGTATATCTATACAATGGAATATTATTATACTTAGCAATAAAAAGTAATCAAGTACTGATATATGCTTTAATATAAATGAACCTAGAATACATTATGGTAAGTGAAAGAAGCTAGTCACAAAAGAGCATATATCGTATGATTCCATTCATATAAAATGTCCAGAATAGGCAAATATACATATAGATAGAAAGTAGATTCATGGTTGCCTAGGGCTGGGGTGTGTGTTGGGGACATGAGGAGTGACTGCTAATGGGCAAGGGGATGATGAAAATGTTCTAAAATGTTCTTTTGGGAATGATGAGAATGTTCTAAAATTAGACTGTGGTGATGATTGTACAACTCTGTAAATGCTCTAAAAACCACTGAATTGTATACTTTATGTGAGTGAATTGTAAGCTCTGTGAATTATATCTTAATAAAGCAGTTAAAGGAAAAATGGCTATTCCATTAAATTGGAATAGCAATGTGATTTAAGATGCCATTCTATCTATTTGTTATTAAACATTGAGGTTATTTTCAGTTTTTCACTCTGCTAAATAACAGTGTAACCAAGCACTCCATTACAAAGAACTTTTTACGAAAGCTGCTATAAATCTAATAAACATGTGATGTCACTAAAGTCACCTACTTGACTTTAAGGTTACAAATCTGTCAATACTTTACAGATATAAATAACTGGTATCTTCCATACAATTCTTATCCGTAGATCAAGGTCAATAGCCTGCCCTTAAACCTCAATTATAATTGGTTTGGCAATAATAGATAAAAATACAGTGACTTAAACAAAACAGAAGTGTGCTGTCTGTCACATAAGTATAGAGGTAGGTAGCCCAAGGCTGGGATGGCAGGTTTCTCCACAATGTTCTCAGGATCTCAGGCTCTTCTCAGTCCACTGCTTTGCCAACCCTAGGGTATGGTTCTTGCTCTTATGGACTGAAATGGTAACTATCACATCCTCTAAGTAACAGGCTGAAAGAACACAGAAAGAGTGGGAGTGGAAGGAAAGGGAGACAAAGAATATGTGCCAATGCCTTTAAGAAAAGTTCCCAGATGCCATTTCTGCTCTATATCCACTGGCTAAACCACTGTGACATAGCCATACTTAATTTCAAGTGAGACTGAGAATATATTCTTTATTCTTGGTAGCATGTGCTTAGATAGAAATTAGGGGTTCTACGGCCAGGTGTGGTAGCTCATGCTCATAATCCCAGCAATTTAGGAGGCTGAGGCGGGAGGATCGCTTGAGCTCAGGAGTTTGAGACTAGCCTAGGCAACAGAGTGAGACCCTGTCTCTACAAAAAAAAAAAAAAAAAAAAAAAAAAAAAAAAAAAAAACTAAAAATTAGCCAGGTGTAGTGGTATATGCCTATAGTCCTTGCTACTTGAGAGGCTGAGGTGGGAGGACTGCTTGAATCCAGGAGTTCAAGGTGATTGCACAACTGCACTCCAGCCTGGGGAAACAAGAAAGAAGAGAAGAGAAGAGAAGAGAAGAGAAGAGAAGAGAAGAGAAGAGAAGAGAAGAGAAGAGAAGAGAAGAGAAGGGAGGGAAGGGAGGGAGGGAGAGAGAGAGATAAAGAAAGAGAGAGAAAGAAAGAAAGAAACAAAGAAAGGAAGGAAGAAAGGAAAGAAGGAAGGAGGGAAGGAAGGAAGGAAGGAAGGGAGGGAGGGAGGGAGGGAGGGAAAGGAAATACATTAGGGGTTCTATGTCATCACGGAAAAAAGAGAAACAGAAATTCAGAAATTAACTGGCCGACTTGGCCAATAACTCATAACTTACCTAATTACAGAAAACACTACCAAAAGCTAGAAAAAAATAATCTAGTCACAAAGGATGAAATAATTAAGATGAACTATGCACTAATTAAACAGTATAGGAAATTACTATGCTTAATAGTTGAAAGCATCAGAGGAGACATGCTTGCAAAAGAATGGAGAAATAATCAAGAGTTCTAAAGTGAGGTGAACATTTTTTTTCTTGTTTTGAGACAGAGTCTCCCTCGGTCTCCAGGCTGGAGTTCAGTGATGTGATCTCGGCTCACTGCAACCTCTGCCTCCCAGGTTCAAGGGATTCTCCTGCCTCAGTTTCCCGAGTAGCTGGGATTACAGGCACTTGCCGCCACGCCCAGCTAATTTTTGTATTTTTAGTAGAGACAGGCTTTCACCTTGTTGGCCAGGATGGTCTCGATCTCCTGACCTTGTGATCCACCCACCTCGGCCTCCCAAAGTGCTGGGATTGCAGGCGCGAGCCAAAGAACATTTTTTATAGGGATATTCAGAGGCAGTATCCATCAGCTACATTAAAGCAATTTTTTAAAAAAGGTTACATGAGCAATAACTAAGATCATATTGCTTTTCACTTCCCATTAAGACAATAAACTTAAAATAGTTCAACTTTGTTTATTTTATTTTTTCATATGCTTCTAATTCCTGGCAGGCTTATGTTATCACTGATTTTATTGTGTCTGACAACTTTTCAAGGATATAGGTTACATTTTTGCTTTATTATATACATCTACAGATACAATCACTTTGGGAAACCAAAAAAAGTGTTTCATTATAATATTTAATTTATACATGCATAATATATCAGAAAAATATTGCATACTCTCTTTCAAGAAATTCCAGCACACACAACTTGGTGTAAATTTATTTAATCCTCTTAGTCATTAATTTAAGATCTAGACAGGCTTGGTTTCTATACAAGTAACAATCAATGGTATGTAACTATGATCAAGTATTCAGGAGAAATGCATTTCAGGGAAAGATAATTAACATTTAAGGTTTTTGTCTTTCTGTTGTTTTGTGTAATTTATAAGATCAGAAGAGCTTAACCACAGATATGAATATAAATAAGGAAAAGTTATATGGAAAAAATATAATTCTCAAATGCTGATGCCAAAAGTAGTGTTAAAATTTTGTATTATGAAATTTGAGTCATGGGAGAAGGGCCAGGGCCAGGGCCCACATATATCCAAATGGCCAAAGCACTACAAAAAAGTGTACATTTTCTTTGCTTTTTTTCTTCTCTTTTGAGACAGAAGACTCTGTCACCCAGGCTGGAGTGCAGTGGCGCGATCTCGGCTCACTGCAAGCTCTGCCTCCTGGATTCACGCCATTCTCCTGCCTCAGCCTCCTGAGTAGCTGGGACTACAGGCGCCCGCCACCATGCCTGGCTCATTTTTGTATTTTTAGTAGAGATGGTGTTTCACCATGTTAGCTAGGATGGTTTTGATCTCCTGACCTTGTGATTCGCCCACTTTGGCCTCCCAAAGTGCTGGGATTATAGGCATGAGCCACCGCCCGCCTGGCCTGCATTTTCTTTACATAATTCTACAGCTGGTATTCACTTGCTTGGAAGAAGTACAGTTCTAAGATGACAGCTTCACAAATTACACTCTCATTTACAAGTCACGAAAATGTAATAAACCAATCAGACTCTATATAGCATGATCATAAGAATAAAGATAACGAACGGCCTTCTTGAAATCACTACACCTCAATACTAATCAAACTGTCTAGGGTCAATGGTCTTGTAGTCTGAGGTGTTATCTGAGCTCATTGTCTCACAACCAAGAAAATTAAGGAGCCTGGACACAAGGGTGAGGTTGTAGCGAAAATTTCATAAGCAAAAGAAAGAAAGCTCTCCACAGTGGAGAGGGGACCCGAGTGGGCTGCTGTTTTTACAGATGAATCCAAAAGTTTTTATGAGAAACTCCCCTCATCTCTGTAGCTGTTTGGTAACTTCGCTTATGTATGAAACTGTCTGTGTAACTCTCTTTATCTGTGTATGTCTTGGGTAAGCACAAAGTGCAGCTTCTCTTGTTTGTGTAACTGTGGGTCTGTTTTAGGTAAGTCCCCCCATCCCTGTGCGAGTTGCCATGGAGCCCAGCACGTAAATGCCTGAAAAGGGGAGGAAATTTTTTCCTGAAAGCCTGCTAATCACACAAAGAACAAAGGCTCTATGCTGGGCCTTGCTTTCTTATCAGTGCAGCTGCAGTTTGGTTTTTCCCAGGTTGCTCTATTTATGCCTGTAGCTGTGATTTTTTCAGGCTGTTTCTCAGAGGACTAGCCTTAGTGGTCTGCCTAACTGATTTTTCCTTTTCTTCTCTTTCACTATTTCAGCTTATTTAAAAGACAAGCATGTTGGCTTGTTTCTGGGTCTGCTTTGTGGATCTGCAGTCCTATTATACCTGGCACAGAAGCTACAGCATATGCTATTTGGGAGAGTAGGGAAGCACTTGCCTAGAAAATCAAGAGGGTTGTGTTCCAATTCTGTTTTGGCCCCAGTTAGTCCCCTAAGTAAGACATCTTCTCAAGATGCTTATTTCCTCATTAAAAGCAATAAGTGAACTGGACTTGTTCTTTAAGGTCCTTTCTAGAACTGTGATTCTAAGGTGACTTGCAGGTTCATCTAACAAGACATAACACTCATAGTCTGTTTATGTTAAGTCACTTTTCAAATATTTATTATCAGAAACCATCCAACATGAAATATGAATTATTAAAATATTTTTCTCCATATGTTTCAAGTCAGAAACAGTAATTCAGAACTCAACTAGCATCCTGATTTTTTAAATCAAAATAAGATGACCAGAATCACAAAACTTAGCATTCACAGTATTCAATCTAGAAAAAATATAATCAGTAGAATGTTAAAGCCAAAAGAGCATTTGACAGACAGAAAGAGAAAGAGGAGAGAGAAGGGGAGGAGAAAAAGAGAGAGGGAAAAGAGAAAGAGAGAAATAGAAAGAGAGAGAGAGGAGGAGGAGGAGGATTGAGAGATGGAGAGTTTGAGATTGAGACTTCTCATGAAATATATTTTAATGACAATTACTCCTTAACAACTAACTGTGCATTGAGAATATTTGAACATATTGTTATAAGCTAGGGAAAAAAGCCCAGCCCAAATGTGAAAACACAGAACCAAAATGATTCTGAATTTCCTAAAGACATATTTTGAGAAACAGAAAATTCTTTCCCACTTCTCTATCCCCAGTACCAAAAGGGAGCATTTTATGTTATGCGCATCTCAATAATATTTTATAGAAAATAAATGCTAAGATATTTACAATTTAATTTAATATTTCTTCTTCAATTTGTTTTTTATAGCAGACATATTAATTTCATTTTGAACATGATATGCCAAATACCCTGAGCTTCCAGGAATGAAGTCATGTAGCTCCCCAAGGAATTTCTTCATGGCATCAATTGATATATAACCTACAAAATAAAATAAAAAATATATAGAGATATATACTTGAAACCCTCTCATACTATTTGCTTTTCAGTGTCTTTGATTTATTAGAGTTAAGACTTCTAAAGAATGTTTTAGAAAAGAGGTAAAAGAAGAAATAATACCAGTGAGAAGATGCTCCATGAAACCTTATAACTATCAGGGAACACCTCCTCTTCCCCTTCCCACAACTTTCTGCCACCTTTTAAGAGATTAAAAGGTGGATTAAAGCCGCTTTGACTATTGAGATTATGATGTCTAGGTTGGGGCTAGAACATAAAAGTACTTAAACTAAAATAACTGGGAAGTGTATCTAGCTTAGAGGGTAATCACTTAGAACTATCCATCCAACCAGCTACTAACAGTGCAAAGGGTTCATCTTCCCTGTTTCAGCAGGTAACACTTTCCTGCGCTGCTAACACTGGAATAGGATTTAAAAAAGATAATGAAAAATCGATATTACTGTTCAGTCAACAAAGATAATGGATAAGAGTAATTTTGATGTCAATTAGTTATCCAAAATAGATAAGAGTCATATAAAAAAACACTGCCTAGAATGGTGACAGTTTAAGGACTCTATCACTAAGCAATATTAATTTGATATCAATTGCTTACTATTTAAATGATTACATTTTATGTGTAACACAAGTGTTTGTAGCTTTTACTAAAATTGAAATCTAATTTAAAAGTAAATATTGTGTGAAAAAATTCTGATAGAGCTCAAGGATGACTGAATTTAGAACACCGTACCATCAAGATCAACAGGATATCCATGCATACTGTTTAATCATTTCTAATAAAAAATAACTTCACAGTTAATAAATTAACTATGAATCCAAGCATATAAAATTGACTAGTATCTTTAAAGATATTTTAATCATGGTCATTTACTTTAGGAGCTCTTCAAGCACTATTACTATACTCTATGAGTTCATAATCGTTGCCTAATGGCTGTGTATCTGTGTAAAATAAACTAGTGCAGAAAAAATCACTATTAGTGTTTAGTTAATTGCACACATACACTGTGTGAAACCTCTGAAGATGTGCGAGGATAGGAATTTAAAAATTACTACATTGGTAAAAAATATTCCTGTAAGTATAAGAAGGATAGGATATTTATAACATCAGAAATAGATTATTGTAGCATTTTTGAATAGGTAAGGACTTTAGGATGAAGTGGACAGAAACCTAATTTAAACTAATTTAAACAAAAGGGGAGTTTACTGGAAGGACATTGCCATATCATCCAAGCTGTGAGGAAGGCAGGCATATTGCTGGGACTCAGAGTTAATTAGAACCAGCTACGATCGCTCTCAACTAGTCTGAAGGTTTTAGGGTTTTTTTTTCCTGGTCTGGTGGGGGTGTAATTTTTTTTTTTTTTTTTTTTTGACAGGGTCTTATTTTGTTGCCCATGCTGGAGTGCAGTGGCACTATCACACCTCACTGCAACCTTGGTCTCAAATTTTTCTCTATGTGTTGGCCTCATTTTCCTTTTTGGAAGCAAGTTGGCTTTCTTTTCATGGTAGAAAATATGGCCAATGACAACGCCTAAGTTTTACATCTTAGACTTTTGATCACCTAAATGAGAATGACTTGATTTGCTATGTTCCATATCTAAAAATCCAGAAGAAGATCTGCCATTAGCCCAGTTCAAATCAGACATTCACTCTCAAAGCAAATGTTGAGGGTGGGGAGCAAGCTCATGTTTAAAACAATGTCTGTTCCTGTGTTATCCAGATAAACTGGGAGGGAGAAGGGAATTCCTAAGAAAGGCACTCTTGGTGGACAGTCCCACATGCATCTGTGATAGCCAGCCACTCAGTGGTCCTAACTGATCCCCACCTCCTGATATTCACAGTCCACTACCATTTTGTACTTGGTTTGATCTGTATAACCAATGGCATATGACAGAAGTGATGCTATGTCACTCCTGAGAGTCAGATGTAAAAAAGACTAAGGCTTTTGTCTTGGACATGCTCTTTCTTATTATTGGATTTTTTACTCTGAGGGAAGCAAACTACCTACCATGTTGTGGATAGTCTTTATGGAGAGGCCCATTTGGTGAGGAGCTGAAGCCTTTGGCCAAAATCCAGCAAGGACCCAACACCTGCCAATAACCACTTGAGTGAATTTTGAAGTGGATTTTCCAGTCCCAGTTGTACGTTGGAATGACTGCACTCTAGCTGACAACTTGACTGCAACCTTACAAAAGGCTATGAGACAGAAGTACCCAGCTAAGATACTCCTGGATTTCTGACCTTAGAAATTGAAATAATAAATGTTCACTGGGCCAGGGGCAGTGGCTCATGCCTGGAATCCCAGCACTTTGGGAGGCCAAGGCAGGAGGATTGCTTGAGCCCAGGAGTTCGAGACCAGCCTGGGCAACCCAGTGAGACTTCATCTCTATAATAAATAAATAAATAAATAAATAAATAAATAAATAAACAAATAAATAAATGTTCATTGTTTTAAGCTGCTAAGTTTCGGAGCACTTTGATTTACATCAATAAATAACTAATATAGCATCTATTATAGATTTCCAAACTTTTAATTATCAGAACCTTTCGATTTGAAAATTGTTGCCAGCAAAGTATTTACAATTATTAGTAATTGCTTTCTTACTCTTATTAATCACATATGTAACTGTCAATCAGAACTTCTTATCATGGGTGATAACAAGTGATA
>NW_016805531.1:4562786-4573478 GCF_001698545.2 Rhinopithecus bieti
TAAAAAATTTGTTTTGTGTTACACTGTTATGTCTTTTTGAACAATCAGACTGTTTTTTATCCAGCAATAATACATAAAGCAGCACTATTACATGTCCAAATTTAGGTATATGTCCTTACCTATGGCTGATTTTAATATTTATTGTTGCTCTTTTAAATATACTAATAAATGTTTGGTAAGTCCAAATGAACAGGGATAGTAATATGGCAAGACATCTAGGATCTAGGAAACTGGACTAGCTGCAAGAGGTAGTTTTAACATTGCTAAATAAAGAGAAAATGATGAATACACAAATTATTTTTTAAATAAGTGTTCAAAACCCATACTTTAAAATTGCTCTTTTAAAACAATTTTAAAAAAATCTTTATTTTTAAAATTGTTATCAATCACTCCACTGAATACTACTCAGATCAAAGTATCTAAATATCCATCTCACTCAACACAGTTCAAACCCCAATGGCCACTTTTCAGTTGGTCTCCTTGGATCTACCCTCTCAATGTCAGCTGTGGTTAGTTGTCTTCTCCTTATGTAGGACACTAGTATAGGAAACCCAAATATGGAGTCCATGGACACCTGGGTAATCCATGTATAGGGTTCTGGGCATCTGTGAGTCTTTTACAATTATATGTAAAGTTTGTGTGTTATGTTTTTTGTTTGGTTTTTAAAGATTTATATATTTGATATTGAATGGAATGGCAGTGTGTGTGTTATGTTTGTATGTGTGTATGCTAAGGAAAGGGGCCTGTGTTTCATCAGATTCTCAAAAGAAACTATGATTGGGGCTGTTCATCTAATTTATCTTCCAAACTGGGACACTTGAGAATTAAAAACTAATGCCAGAACAACAGCATAAACCACATGTAAATAGGGACATGTGGTCACCCTACCTTGATACCATTGTTTTAGCACGGAAAATATAAAAGCATATTCCTGGGTCAATTCTGCAGGTAATTTACTCAATATGTAAAGGATGTCTCCTCCATTACCATGCTTAATAGAGAAGGCTCTACTTTCTAGGTATTTGAAATACAACAGCTTTATTCAACACAATATTCCCTTGTTTCTTCCCTACCTGAGTTTACTCTAAATTTTATTTTAAACTACCTGTTACCATGTTGTTAACTGGGTAATTCTGTAGAGGGAAGTACATCTGCTTTTCTACAACTGGAGTTCTTATAAAATGCTTTTCTGGGCTGTAAAATAAAACATACAGAAAGTCACATATATATACTATATATATGTCTATATGTATTACATTTATATTAAAATATATTTATAATAAATATTTACATTTACTACAGTATATTACACCACATATGTATATATTTGGATTTGTTTTACAAGTGAGAACTCATTTCAGGCAATATATATAGTGATTTTAAAAAATATATAAAATGCTTCACAAATACGCATGTCATCCTTGCGCAGGGGCCGTGCTAACCTCTGAATAGTTCCAGTTTTGGTATATGTGCCATCAAAGTGAGCACATATATAGTAATTTCATTGCTCTTTGATCAGACTTCAGTCTTACTGGGGGAAAATGTTAACTATTAACTTCTTTTGTGCTTTTAAGTAATACAAAAACCCATATAGATATTCTGGTGTTCTTGGCCACTTTACAAAACAAGTATTTGAGTCTCTAGAGTCCTGGGTCTTTTTCTCAATACCCCTGAAAGTACAGTAATGCAATACTATATATTCAGACAAAATACACGTATACATATGTAATATTAAATCTGCCAAAAGAAAAGCATAGTAGATTCTATTTTAAATGATCACAACATTTTTGTTAGTGTTCAAATAATTGGGCCTCTATTAATTAGTACTTCCACAGTTTACTATAACAAATAAAAACTGATGTCTGGGCCCGGCTCAGTGGCTCATGCCTGTAAATCCAGCACTTTGGGAGGCTGAGGCAGGTGGATCACCTAAGGTCGGGAGTTCAAGACCAGCCTAGCCAACATGGTAAAACCCCATCTCTACTAGAAATACAAATCAGCTGGGTGTGGTGACATGTACCTGTAATCCCAGCTACTCGGAAGGTTGAGGCAGGAGAATCACTTTAACCCAGGAGGCAGAGGTTGCAGTGAGACAAGATCGTGCCACTGCACTCCAGCTTGGGCAACAGAGTGAGACTCCATCTCAAAAAAAAAAAAAATTGGTGTTCTAATTATACAATTATAAAATCTAAAAAAAAATTATGTTCTAATTTTTAAAAGCTAAAAGGTGGCCAGGAACAGTGGTTCACACCTGTAATGCTGGCATTTTGGGAGACAGAGGTGGGTGGATCACTTAAGGTCAGGAATTTGAGACCACCCGGGCCAACATGGTAAAACCCTGTCTCTGCTAAAAATACAAAAATTAGCCAGGTGTGGTGGTGGGCAGCTGTAATCCCAGTTACTTCGGAGGCTGAGGCTAGAGAATTACTTGAACCTGGGAGGTGGAGTTTGCAGTAAGCCGAGATGGCACCACTGAACTCCAGCCTAGATGACAGAACGAGACTCTGTCTCAAAAAAAAAAAGGTAAAAGGATCTCAACTAAAAGATCCTATTTTCATTCATGTCTTTTTGAACAGTCACTATTTAAAAGTGATAATGTTTACTATACTTAGACCACATACAACTAATAATATAATTGTATAAAAGAAAACCTCAATAATTAAAATTGGAGTCATCCTTAAATTTATTATTTTCCTAAAACTCTAGAAGTACACTGAGTAATAGCAAAGGCTTTATTTTCCATTTTTAAGGCTGGGTGCGGTGGCTCACGCCTGTAATGCCAGCACTTTGGGTGGCCGAGGGAGGTGGATCACCTGTGGTCAGGAGTTCCCGACCAGTCTGGCCAACATGGTGAAACCCTGTCTCTACTAAAAATACAAAAAATTAGCTGGGCATGGTGGCGCACACCTGTAATCCCAGCTCCTCAGGAGGCTGAAGCAGTAGAATCACTTGAACCTGGGAGGCAGAGGTTGCTGTGAGCCGAGATTGCGCCATTGCACTACAGCCTGGGCAACAAGAGTGAAACTCCGTCTCAAAAAAAAAGAAAAAAAAAAAAAAAAAAAAAAAAATCTTCTATTTCATTTAAACTCTCCCAAAAGAAACTACTCATTAGGATGAAATCCTACAAATAAAGCAAAATTGTGTTCCCAGAAAAGTCAGGGACCACCCATTATTTAATTCTGGCCAAACAATAGCAGAAAAAGGGAAAAGAGGTTGGGGGGGCGGATGAAAAGGAAGACATATTGTGAAAGAAGGAATACTTTCATTATTTTATAAGTCTCGCTCTGTCGCCCAGGCTGGAGTGCAGTGGTGCAGTCTCGACTTACTTCATGCTCAGGCCTCCCGGGTTCACGCCATTCTCCTGCCTCAGCCTCCCGAGTAACTGGGACTACAGGTGCCCGCCACCGCGCTTGGCTAATTTTTTGTATTTCTAGTAGAGACGGGGTTTCATTGTGTTAGCCAGGATGGTCTCGATATCCTGACCTTGTGATCCGCCTGCCTCAGCCTCCCACAATGCTGGGATTACAGGCGTGAGCCACCGCGCCTGGCCAGAATACTTTCATTATTAACAAATGATATGACTATGCACCCTGAAGAGCCAAGAGAATCGATTAAAATGTCCTTAGAATCTTAAGGAATTCCAAATGGGTAGATATAAGACCAATACCCTCAATTCAATAACTCAGAGTGGCTGCTTTCGCTGGTAAAGTGGAGGTATCTTCAAGGAAATCGGAACCCGTGGTGATCCCTGGCAACTCGATCTGTTTGGGGCTGTTTCTAAACATTAGGGAATGGAAACTCGGTGGCGGCCCTAAGTAGCCTGGTTTCGGGCTCTCATGGATGCACTCATAGAAGGTGATACCTGTATGCTACATTATGAAAAAAACCCAGCAACTCCAGTTTCAACATATTGAGGAGATGCTTCTGTTGCTTCCCGTTTTGCCCATATGAAAACACCAAAAAAGGACTTAAGGATTCAAGAGAAGTCTTATGTTAAAAAAAGAATTAGATTTTTGGAAGAAAAGCTTACAGGAGCTCAATTAGATGAAGAAACAAGTTTTGTGGAATAGCAACAAGTAAATAAGGCCTATTATGTATATTGAAACATTTGCATTGATAGAGATAATTTAGAGAGCAAATCAGATAAAATGAGTCAACACAACTCTGAATCTTTAAAAGTATTGAATGAACAGATGCAATCTAAAGAAGTAGAACTCTAGCTAAGGACAGAGGTGGAAACTCAGCTGGTGATGAGGAATTTCAATCTACCTTCATCAAACTGGGAGGTGGAAAAGTTAAGCTGTGACCTGAAGATCCATGGTTTGGAACAAGAGTTGATGAGGAAAGAATGTAATGATCTCAAAATAGAACCACTCAAAAACCAAACAAATCTATCTGTATCAGGAAGACAATCTGAAGAGCAGAGATCTCTGAAGAGTAAGAACTTCAAGTGATAATAAGCAGAATGCATACTGGCAACTGAGGAGATAAATGTCTAACTTATATCTGGTGACTCAAGTGCTAGCTGAACTATTAAGAAAACTGAAAACCCCAACTGCAATCAAGAAAGCCTGAACCTCAGTAGGATGCATTGAAGACCCTTGGAAAGATGGCACAAAACTGCACATAATGAATTTTACTGCAACATATACAAGACATCCCCTTCTCTCACCAAATGGCAAAGCTCTTTGTTATACTACATCTTCCCCTTTACCAGGAGATATAAAGGTTTTATCGGAGAAAGCAGTCCTCCAACCACGGACAGATAATGAGAGAGCCATTCCTAATGAGGGCACACACTCTTATGGCAGAAATTCTCCGGAAGATCACTTTGAGTATTCCCAATCCCTCCTGACACAAGTGAGACAGCATTTAGGGAAATTAAAAGTAAAATTTTGGCCGGGCGTGGTGGCTCATGCCTGTAATCCCAGCACTCTGGGAGGACAAGGCGGGCGGATCACGAGGTCAGGAAGTCGAGACCATCCTGGTTAACACGGTGAAACCCTGTCTCTGCTAAATATACAAAAAAAATTAGCCGCACGTGGTGGTGGGTGCCTGTAGTCCCAGCTACTCGGGAGGCTGTGCCAGGAGAATGGTGTGAACCCAGGAGGCAGAGCTTGCAGTAAGACGAGACCACGCCACTGCACTCCAGCCTGGGCGACAGAACGAGACTCTGTCTCAAAAAAAAAAAAAGTAAAACTTTGCCTTTTAACCAATGTGCCACCACTGCATTACTTGGATCAACATAATCAAAATTTCCTTTATAAGACTTAACTCTGAAGAGATTTATCATTTCATCACAAGGACACTATCTCTCAGTGGTTCTCTCAAGAAATTACTTAACAAACTAAACATAGATTTTGATTAAAAGTTTGGAGAGTCCTTTAGTACATGCATTTGAACATACTGTATGATATTATGTAGTTTGTTTCTAGTATGAAAGAATACCCTCCAGCTCCATATTCTAAGAAACAGATATATGCTACTATTTTTTTTTTTTTTTTTTTTTGGTACATGGCCTCACTGTTTCACTTTGGTTGAAGCACAGTGGAATGACCACAGATTGCTCACTGCAAACCTCAACTCCTAGGCTTAAGCAATCCTCCTGCCCCAGCCTCCCAAGTAGCTAGGACTACAGGAGTACACCACTACACCCAGTTAATTTTTTTTTTTTTTTATCTTTTGTAGAGACTGGGTCTCTCTCTGTTGCTCAGACGGGTCTTGAACTCCTGGCCTCAAGCTATCCTCATGCCTCAGCCTTCTAAAGTGCTGGGATTACAGGTGTGAGCCACCATGCCTGAACTGCTACTATACTAATTAATAAATACCTTGGGCCCAGAAGTTTAAGACCAGCCTCAGCAACATAGTGAGATGCCATCTTGACAAAAAAAAAAAAATTAATTAGGCTGGGCAAGTTGGCACACATGTAATCCTAGCACTTTGGGAGGCCTAGGAGGGTGGACTGCTTGATGCCAGGTGTTTGAGACCAGCCTGGCCAACATGGCAGAAACACATTTCTATTAAAAATACCAAAAACAACTGGCCATGCATGGTGGTACACACCTGTAGTCCCAGCTACTCAGGAGACTGAGGCATGAAAATTGCTTGAACCCAGAAGGTGGAGGTTGAGAGGTTACAGTGAGCCAAGATTATGCCACTGTACTCCAGCCTGGGTGACAGAGTGAGACCCTGTCTCAAAAAAAAATTTCTTTTTTTTTAATTAGCCAGGCGTGGTGGCACACATCTGCCGTCCTAGCTACTCAGGAGGCTGAGGTGGGAGGATTGCTTGAGCTCGGGAGTTCCAGATTGCAGTGAGCTATGATCATGCCATCTCACTGCAGCTTGGGTGACACAGCAAGATCTTGACTCACACACACACACACACACACACACACACACACAAAATTAAGTAAATAAATAAATAAACATAAGGTGTTTAAGAAAGAAAAAGAAAACAACTCCTCTTTATACCGTAATTTCCACCTCTGGGAATTTACATGAAGAAAACTATCAAAAAAGTAGAGTAAGATTTATTTTTAAAAAGATGTTCATGGAGATGTCATAAAAGTAACAAATTGTAGGCCAGGTGTGGTGGCTCATGCCTGTAATTCTGGTAGCATTTTGGGAGGCTGAGGAAGGAGGATCTCTCACCAGGGAGGTTGAGGCTGCAGTGAACTGAAATGACACCACTGCATTCCAGCCCTGGGGGTCAGAAAGAGCTTTTGTCTCAAAATAAATAAATAAATAAATAAATAAATAAATAAATAAATGTGTTAAACAAACAAAATGAAATGCCATATGCTGCCATTTCACATCATAATATCAAATAAGATTTTTCGACTAGGCCTGGTTTATGCCTGTAATCCCAGCACTTTGGGAGGCTGAAGCAGGTGGATCACTTGAGGCCAGGAATTTGAGACCAGCCTAGGCAACATGCTGAAACCCCATCTCTACTAAAAACACAAACAATTAGCTGGTGTGGCAGGGTGGCATGTGCCTGTAGTCCCAGCTGCTCGGGAGGCCGAGGCACAAGAATTGCTTGAACCCAGGAGGCAGAGGTTGCAGTGAGCCGAGATCACACCACCGCACTCCAGCCTGCACTCCAGACTCCAGAGGAAGATTCTGTCTCAGTGAAAAACAAAAAACGAAAGTTATTACTGGGAGAGGATTTGGGAGAAATTAGGATTTTATACTAATTCTGTACTGCCTGATTTCTTGTACATCAAGTTTGTATGATGTAAAAAAAAATCAATGTCCCTAGTAGTATGCTAACAAGTGCTCCAGCAGGTAAATTGAGGGTATATTTTATCTATGTTCACACTGCACCCTCTGCTGTTTCCATAAAGAAAAGGCTTGAAGTAGACACCTACCCAGGGTTTATTCATATCCTTTGTCCATTTTTGTTGTTTTCGATTGGACGTATTTTCCCAGATTTGTAATACCTCTTTGTGTATTAAGGAAATTAGCCTTTATGGGAGAAAACTTGAAAATTATATAAATTACATCATTACTTTTATTTTGAAGACAGATAACTACTGTTTGATCATTTTTATTACAGCAGCTAAATACCAGACTGCAGGGTACCCCAGTCCCATCCTCTCCTCCCCCAATTCTACTCCTGACTTTCTTTCCGTGTCCTGACCAAAAATTACAGAGTGCTTTGACTGCTCTGTGAGACAGCCCAGTGCAGGGTTCTCCCAGTGGGCTTGAACTCAAACCAGGACCTTAAACATTTCCAGGCACTGATAAAAGTATCTAGGTTGCTGCTCAAAACACTGAAAGAAACTGGCCTCAGCCCTGAGCCAGATTCCTTAAACCCTCATATAAACTCCATACCCAGACCCCCTCACTGTGGACATACCTAGGTAAAACACCCCTTTTATCTTGTCCATTGCAAGGATTGGTGCAGTAATCTGCAAGTTCCCTCAATAAATGCTTTAGACTGATTACTCTACTTAGTGGCTCTTTCTTTAGAATCCCAACTGACCACAACTTGGGACAGTCTGGG
This sequence comes from Rhinopithecus bieti, assembly GCF_001698545.2. Classification (NCBI taxonomy): domain Eukaryota; kingdom Metazoa; phylum Chordata; class Mammalia; order Primates; family Cercopithecidae; genus Rhinopithecus; species Rhinopithecus bieti. The sequence continues at coordinate 4,570,795 of NW_016805531.1, forward strand.
GCACTCCCTTGTAGGGACTCCCCTGCCTCCACTTTTAGGTTGACTCCGGCCACAGGTTTGGAGGATAAAACATACACTTCTGAAGAATCAATGTTCCCTATGAATATTTGAAAAGCAACTGAATTGGAAACCATAGAACTAGAACTAGATCATGTATAAGCCTGCAATGAGAAGGCCTCTCATAAATTGGTCCTAATATAATGGCAAGGCCATGTTTGTTTGTCTTTTTAAATTAATTTCTTGTTTTTCTTTGAGATAGAGTATTGTTCTGTCACCCAGGCTAGAGTGCAGTGGCGTGATCACGGCTCACTCCTGGGCTCAAGCGATCCTCCCACCTCAGCCTGCAAATAGCTGGGACTACAGGTATGTGCCACTATGCCCAGCTAGTATTTTAAATTTTTTATAGAGATGGGGTATCCCCATGCTGCCCATACTGGTCTCAAATTCCTGGGCTTAAACAGTTATCCGGCTTCAGCCTCCCTAAGTGCTGAGATTATAAGCATGCGCCACAATACCCAGTTTAAATTTAATTTCTTAAACCAAAGTAATATATTACAAGCAATTTGGAAAGAAGAGGGGAAATCATTCGCCACTTTTCATCCTAATAAAATTACTGCTAATATGTAGTGTATTTCCTTCCAAGTAAAAAATATATTTTAAGATTCTTTTGTAGTTCATAAGCATGATGATTAGGTTTTCACACACAGAAACATATAATTTTTAAATAATTTATTAACTGTTATCATACATAAAATCCTTGTTTCCTTTCTGCAGAGACAGTATGGTATGTTATACTATGAGATAGTATAGTATGCTACATAGTAAATACATAGTATAGTATTTAATGACTAACATTTAAATGAATGGGCTCTGACTCACTTCAAATCCTGCTTCTCCCCTACTTAATAAAAGTTTGTATGACTTTGGGGAAATTGCTTATCTTTCTAATCATAGATCTCTTTTTTTTTTGTATAATGGGAATGATTATAATGCTATCAGTCTCATAGGAAAACTGAAAATTAAATGAGATAAGCACACAATCAGTGCTCACAGATGTCTACATTGAATTGAGTATCAGTGAAGTTTATGAATTCAGTACCTTTCGGATAATTCTTTTTTGTGCTCTGTTGCTAGTTCACCGTTTTCCCCAAGGGTCTTTATTTCATTTGGTGTTACTTCATCATGCTGTGGATAGAAAAATAAATCACAGTCTAAAAAATCATCATACCAATGATCCAATCAGTAATGTTTTTAAAAGGGAAAAATAAACTGGCAATATATATATCAAAAGCCATAAAATATTTACACATTTAAGTCCACTCAATCTAGCTTGGTGGAGAAAATTTACAAAATTTTGTCCACACACACATATAATTATACTATATATTTTTAGAGACACATAAAGAAGACGAGAATTTTAAATATACCAGCTGTGATTATGTCAGATAAGTAAAACTTCGACTGATTTTATTCTCCTTTCAAGTATTGAAATTTCCTCTAATGTGGTTATATTACTTTTAGTCACAAAATAAGGAAACAAAAAAACTTGCTACTAATTTAAACTTTCTTAAAATCCTTGACTTAAGGATTCCTGGGCTTCCTGTGAGCTACAAAACTATAAAATAAGCTGAACAAATTATATTTCTCCTTCAAAAGGACAGTGAAGTATTTAGCTATAAAGATATAAAATAACTCAATGTATGTTAAGCTTTTCCTAAATATTTTGTGAAAGCAACTTAGATACTGGTGTCTATCACATAATCTATTTTACATACCATTGAGAAGTTTCCTTTCTTTTCTTTTCTTTTTTTTTTTTTTTTTGAGACAAAGTCTTGCTCTGTCGCCCAGGCTGGAGTGCAGTGGCATGATCTCTGCTCACTGCAACCTCCACCTCCCGAGTTCAAGCAATTCTCCTCCCTCAGCCTCCCAAGTAGTTGGGATTACAGGCATCAGCCACCACATCTGGCTAATTTTTTGTATTTTTAGTAAAGACGGGGTTTTGCCATGTTGCCCAGGCTGGTTTCAAACTACCAAGCTCTGGCAATTAGCCTGCCTCAGCCTCCCAAAGTGCTGGGATTACAGGTGTGAGCCACCGCGCCCAGACACTATTAAGAAGTTTCCATATTTAAATAAAAACTTAAATCCACTCCAAACAATAATAATGATAATGCTCCCAGATTTACCCTTGTTATTGCCATTCGATGAGTACCTCCCACTCATATATGCTATGGTTACATGATTATAATTGGCTAACACTCATACCAACCAATATTGTGAAATAATTGACAAACTTTTATCATGTAGCAATATAACTTCTAGAGTCAACATCCATACAAGCATGTTCTAGTAATTTTTTAGTACAAAAAACATTGGATTGGGTTAGAGCTGAGAAAATTTAGCTCCACTTTGCTAATATCTGCCAACGTGTACTAAAACTGGTCATTATATATTCTTTCCCTTAGTTTTCTCATGTATAAAGCTAAATGATGAAATTAGTGATCTGTAAACTCTAAAGTTCTGGTAGAGTCAATAATTACCATCAAATAATAACCATTGCATTACTGCTCACGTTCCTGGAAACACTGTGAAAAGTCAAGGATTAGATATTTCAGTCCTTAGTACAACATACTGTTACCTCCTAGACAAAAAAACTGAAAGAACTATTATTTTCAGATGATGATGCC
>NW_016805531.1:4576077-4580834 GCF_001698545.2 Rhinopithecus bieti
TCTGTGATGAGAAAACAAATCCAATACTGTTTTTTTTAAACCTTCCAAATTTTGCTTAAAGTCTGAAATTTCTAGGCCAGTGTTATTCTATTTTCAACAAAATCACATAACACACTTGTTAAAATGCAGATTCCTATTGAATCAGATCTTCGAGGAGGAGCTCTGGAATTTGCTTTTCTAAGAAACTCTCCAGATGATTCTAATACACTTTGCTAATCATTGTTGTAGACTTTTCCTGCTAGAATATATCTATATCTATATTTGTATCTCTATATACATTAGATGTATGTGTGTATATATATATCATTGAGGTATGTTCATCCACTCTTCTTTTATATCTATATTTGTATCTACATATACATTAGATATATATCAGTATCTATAGCTGTATCATTAGATATACATTAGATGTATATATGTATACATATATAGATATACATCTGCATAGATATATCTCTCTATATAATAATGCATATGTATCTATATAATGCATTAGATATATTAGATGTATATCTAATGTCTATATAGCTATGGATATTGATACAGACACAGATATATAGATATAGATATAAAAGAAGGGTGGATGAACAATATGTCTAGTTAACATGGTAGTACAGGAATTCTACAATGGTCCGCATGTCAAAGGACATGTCATCATCCAAACTCAATGATCTCAAAAGTTTTCGCAGTAGCCGAAAGGACAAAAAAGGTGGTATTACTCTAGACTTTTGCTGTCCACTATGGCAGCCACTAGCTACATGTAGGTACTGAGCACTGGAAATGTGTGGTTAATCCAAATTGAGAGGTGCTGTGAGTATAAAATAAATACAGGATTTTGAAGACTTAGTATCAAAAAAAGAATGTAGGGTATCTCAATTTTTATAGATTATATATTGAAATGATAATATTTTAGATGTATTAGGTTAAATAAAATATATTCCTAAAATTAATTATACTCAGTTAATTATGTAATTAAGTTTTTTAGAGAAGGGGGTCTCACTATGTTGCCTAGGCTGGAATGCAGTGGCTATTCACAGGGGTGATCCTGGTGCACTGCAGCCTCAAATTCGGGGGCTCAAGGGATCCTCCCACCTCAGCCTCTAGAGTAACTGGGATTACAGGTGCATGCCACCTTACCCAGCTATTTTTTATTCTTATTAATGTGGCTACTAGAAAATGTAAAATTCATATGTGGCTCACATTTGCATCTCACGCTTCTACTAGACAATAGGCAGATTTAAAAAGGTATGCTTTTAATTTTTAAAAAGAAGCACGTTTTCATTTAAAACAGATTTTTGAAAATTTAAATATATGTTAATATAAGATGCTAAACTCAAAGGCAGAATAGGAGTGATAATTTAATCCTGTAAGTAAATAGGAGTGATAAATTAAATCACAGTCATTCTACAATATAAGCTCCTTGAAGGTGGGTATTCACTGATTGGCACAAGTAGTTTTTAAAATCAATTCCCACATCCAGTCATTAATCGATCTGTGTAACCACTTAGAACAATTTAGTGTTATTACTTATAAGTAAGTTTCACCAGGACATTGACTATGGAAGGAACCAAATCTCTGGGGTTTCTAATGGCTCTTTTATAGAAATAATTTTTAAGTTGTTTTCTTTTCTTTTTAATACTCTCCTCACTGGGAATATGTACTCAGCTTCAATCTGTCTTTTTGGAGATGAACACATATCTATTGGACAGGCAAGCTACATATCAAGAATTGGGTAATAATACAAAACCTATCAATGGGGTAAAGTTAGCCCAGGCCAGCAGCAGTGGCTCACGCCTGTATTCTAACCACTGTTGGGGGCTGAGGCGGGCAGATCACTTGAGGTCAGGAGTTCAAGACCAGCCTGGCCAACATGGTGAAACCCCATCTCTACTAAAATATAAAAATTAGCCAGGTGTGGTGGTGGGCGCCTGTAGTCCCAGCTACTCAGGAGGCTGAGGCAGGAGAATCACTTGAACCCAGGAGGTGGAGGTTGCAGTGAGCTGAGATCACACCACCGCACTCCAGCCTGGACGACAGAGCAAGATTCCATCTCAAAATAATAATAATAATAATAATAATAATAATAATAATAAAGTTAGCCCAGAAAAAATAGGCAGGATTTGGGTAGGATAAGAAAGGGNGCTCCACTTTGCTAATATCTGCCAACGTGTACTAAAACTGGTCATTATATTTTCTTTCCCTTAGTTTTCTCATGTATAAAGCTAAATGATGAAATTAGTGATCTGTAAACTCTAAAGTTCTGGTAGAGTCAATAATTACCATCAAATAATAACCATTGCATTACTGCTCACGTTCCTGGAAACACTGTGAAAAGTCAAGGATTAGATATTTCAGTCCTTAGTACAACATACTGTTACCTCCTAGACAAAAAAACTGAAAGAACTATTATTTTCAGATGATGATGCCCTGGGAAGAAAAAGCAAATTAATGACAGAAATACAAAATATATGTTGATAGCCTGATTTTGGACATATTGTAAAGATTTTCTATATGATGTGGCTGTGGGTTTAAAGTTTAAACAAAATAAAAAATAAAAGTGAAAGATTTTCTCCCTAACTCTTTATTGTGAAAATTTTCAAACTTACCAAAAGGTTATATAATAGTACAATAGGCCAGGCGCAGTGGCTCATGCCTGTAATCCCAGCACTTTGGGAGGCCAAGGCGGGAGGATCACAAGGCCAGGAGATCGAGACCATCCTGGCCAACATGGTTAAACCCTGTCTCTACTAAAAATACAAAAATTAGCTGGGTGTGGTGGCGGGTTCCTGTAATCCCAGCTTCTCAGGAGGCTGGGGCACGAGAATCGCTTGAACCCAGGAGGTGGAGGTTGTAGTGAGCTGAGATCCCACCACTGCACTCCAGCCTGGTGACAGAAGGAGACTCCGTCTCAAAAACAAAACAAAACAAAACAAAACAAAACAAAAAAGAACAGTACAATAAATACCACATACCTTTCACCTGCATTCACAAAGTGTTAACATTTCCGACACCTTGAGTGCCTCCTCTCTCTTTTTATTTTTGTGGAACCACTTGAAAACATTTGCAGATATGACATTTCCACTCTCTAATACCTGGCATGTGTTTTCTAAAAATATACATTGTTTTATCTTTATAATGCCACTATCACGCTTAAGAAAATAAAATGTAATACAGTATCACCTATTACACAGTTCATTGTTAAATTTTCCCAATTGCTCTCCAAATGTCTTTTATTCCTTTTCTTTATGTCTCTTAATCTACTGCGGTCCTATTGCCTTTTTTGTATTTGATGACATTAACTGATGTTAGAGTCCAGGTCAGTTAATTGTCTTGTGGTATGGTCTGTATTCTGGATTTGTCTGAATGTTAACTCATAATTAAATTCGGGTGAAGTGTTTTGAACAAGAATACTACACAGATAATACTGTGTATTTGTTATATCATATCAGACTGAACATACTGAAAGGTGTTTCCAATATTGGTGATGCTAAGTTTGCTAAGTTAAAGTGGTGCCGGCCAGATCTCTCCATTGTAAAGGTACACTGTTTAACTTTGGAACTAATAACCAATCTGTGGGTGATAATTTGAGATCATGGGTTTAGAATCCATTAATGACCTTATCTAAATCAATTATTACATGAGAGTTTTAAAAATGGTGATTTTCGATTTTATCTTTCTTTCTATATTTACTAGCTGCTATTTTGTAAAGGAAAACTTTCCTTATCCCACCCTTTTCTTCCTTATTTTCTTCCTTCTTTCATTTCTTCCTTCTGTCCTTCCTTTTTTCCTTATGTCTGCTTTTGGAGTATCATATATATATATATGGAATGCTTCACGAATTTGCGTGTCATCCTTGCACAGGGGCCATGCTAATCTCTATATTGTTCCAATTGTAGTATGTGTGCCGCTGAAGCAAGCACATGGATTCTTTTTACCTAACATATTATATTCCATTATTGTCATTATTTGTTTTAAAGCTCAATTGTTCCCAAATATGGCTATTACTGAAAGATTTTGAAGTAAGTCAAAAGCATAAGTAAATCTGAGGCAGAATGGCAAAAGCTACAAAACAGCTATTTTTCCAGTATTGTACACATTTTTTTTCTGTTTTTGGTTAATTAAGCAGCCCCCGAACCAGAATAGGTTCAGACAGACTCTTGTACACATTTATTGAGGGGTGTTATTCAAAACATTCAACAAACAGCAGCACATCACAGAAATTAACCAATTAGAATCTACACTGGCAGTAAAGAACTGGTAAATACTATGCACCAATTATTCTCTTCTTATTACTAACAGAAGCAAATTTTCAAGTTTCTTATGGGAATAATTTTATTTATACAAAATAACCTCAACTTTACTAATGTACTACTATAAAACAAAGTCGAACCAAATAATATTCAATAACAGCATGCCCTTTAAATTTCTTAATCTGGGCCAGGCACAGTGGCTCACGCCTGTAATCCCAGCACTTTGGGAGGCCAAGGTGGTCGGATCACTTGAGGCCTGGAGTTCGAGACCAGCCTGGCCAACATGGTGAAACCCCGTCTCTACTAAAAATACAAAAATTAGCCGGGCATGGTGGCACATGCCTGTAATCCCAGCTACTTGGGAGGCTGAGGCAGGAGAATCGCTCGAACTCGGAAGGCAAAGGTTGCAGTGAGCCGAGATCGCGTTGCTATACTCCAGCCTGGGAGACAGAGTGAGACTCCATCTCAAAATAAATAAATAAATAAATAAATAAATAAATAAATAAA
>NW_016805531.1:4583570-4596561 GCF_001698545.2 Rhinopithecus bieti
GTGTTAGCCAGGATGGTCTCGATCTCCTGACCTCGTGATCCGCCCGTCTCGGCCTCCCAAAGTGCTGGGATTACAGGCTTGAGCCACCGCGCCCGGCCCCCATCGTATTTTCTAGGGGTGCTGAAAAAAATTGATGTGAAAGTGCTTTCAGGTGTATTTTTTAAAATACAAATACATGGGTTTATTATCATAACCAATCTTTAAATATCAGAAGAAAAAATTAGGAAAATAATGAAGAGATTCAAAACTAGCAAAGAACACATTTATTAAATGCTCACCACATCAGACACCTTAAAACATTATCTTATTTTTAAAAATAATTGGAAATTATTAAAATAAATAAAGACAGGGCCTCACCATGTTACCTTGTTGCCCAGGCTAGTCTTGAACTCCTGGGCTGAAGTGATCTGCTTGCCTCAGTTTCCCAAAGTGCTGGGATTACAGGCATGCCCTACCGCGCCAGGCCTATTATCTCATTTTATCCTCAAAACAACTTCAGAGAAGTAATTTGCTAAAAGATCACAAAACTAGTAAGCATTAGACCCTAGCCTGTGAAGGAAAGATCTGCATCTGTCTGTCTCTCCATTGAATCCCCAGCACCTACCCAGGTTGCAACCTGGCACACAGGAGAGCTCAATGAATATGAATAAACAATACATAAACAAAGTCAGGATATACACCCAAGGCAAACTGATCCAAAGTCCATGCTTTTTCCACTTATGTTAAATAGATACAAAATTCAAAAATATGTGACTGAGAACAAAATAAGTACAGTTGAATTTGGCTGTTTCACAGAGATTAGCCGGATTTGGCTGTCTGACAGGTATTGGCTGAATGATCTTTGCTAACCTTTTTGCAGGCAAGCAGGAGGAAGAATGAAATGACCCAAAGCCACAGAGGTTTTTATTTCAGCATTAGCTACTGCAGAGAGATAGTAGGCATGAAAAACTGTAGCATTATCTTCTATGTAATCAAGGCTCTGATATATTCTAGGAGAAAGGAAATACTTTAGGTTATGAAACAAACAAGAATGTATTCAACCTTTCAAAAGAATAAATAAATAACTGGAAGCAGAGAGACAACTACATTGAAGCATACATGTATGCTGTCCTTTTCTGGCAAGGAAGGAAAAACATATGGCATAAGATACTACTTTCTGGGGGCCTATATCTGGCACATCTCAGCTTTACAGGGTTGGTTAATGACCATATGAATTAGGAAACTTGATCTAAAACGGTAGTGTTTACTGGGCATCAACAGTGGATTGACCTAGCAGCCTATGGGTCTTATCCATGGTCATTGCTATAAACAGGGATCAATTTATCCTGAGGTGAGGAGCGCTCATGCAGTCAGAAAAACCTTCACATATAGAAAGTAACATCTTTTCTATAGGTGGAGATAAGAAGAGCATTACAAGAAAAAGGCATGCGTGAAGGCACAATAATGGCAGTTCGGGTTGACTGGGCTACTGAAGGCGTGAGAAAAACTGGGAAATAAACAAGGTAGGCACAGACACGATCTAAATCTGTAGGAAATCGGTGGGTGGAGTGGGGAGTGGGGAAAGGAGGATGTGGTAGGGCCCTGATCTGATGTCTGGTTTGTGAACAAAATCTGCAGCCATGCGAAGGGGGATCTCAGGGAACAGATTCGAGGCACAGTAACAGCTTAGGAAGTTACTTTGATAGTGCCGTCCAAAATGGAATTAAGGTGCTACTAAGTTAGTGGCAGTGAGGATGAAGAACAATTACAGGGATCTAATTCATGGTATTCGGCCACTGGCTGTTTCATGGCGTAGGGTTGTTATTCAAAATTTTGGAGAATACAGGCCCTGGCGCAGGTGTGAAGGGATATAAGATTTGATTTAGACTTTGAATATGAGGGGCCTTCAAGGCGCCATATGCAGGTGTAGAAGAGGCAGCTGGAAACACACACTTGGAAATCAGGAAGAGGCCTGAGGACCAGGGAGAAGCCTGTGACACTGCAGCAGAAAGGAAAGGTGGTTGTCTATTTCTTTCCCTCAAATCTAGCCTCACCCTATCGTCAATATTATTTATTTATTTTTTATTTTATTATCTTATTTAATTTTTGAGATGGAATCTTCTCTGTCACCCAGGTTGGAGTGCGATCTTGGCTCACTGCAACCTCTGCCTCCCGAGTTCAAGTAATTCTCCTGCTTCAGTCTCCCGAATAGCTGGGATTATAGGTGTCCGCCATGGCGCCCAGCCCCATCAGTATTAGTGGACTGCAACTTCCTTCCCTAACTCCCGGCTCATCCTAACGTAAGTGGCGCTGCCAGGTGGCCCTCAGTACCTCAGCGTGTCTGGGTGCGAGGCATCACAGCTGAATAAGAAGTCGGCGGCTCGCGGGTCACTGATCGTCCCCCCTTCAGCCACTGTGGAGGTAAGAGCACAGGGTGAACCTATCAAGCACCCTGGACCCAAAGCATCAGAGAGAGGAGGATGCTCCCCTCACCACCTAACCCGCTGCTTCCACTCAGCTTCCTACCCCAGAATTGCCTCAGATCCCGGCTAACGCTGCGGCAAAACCAACCACGCTGCCCTTGAAACATGGCGTCGCCAAGCCTGCGGGGACGTGAGAGAGGAGGCCTCAGAGCTGAGATCCCTGATTGGTTCCAGGTCCAACGCCAAGCTCAATGATTGGTTCCCAAGAGAAATGGCCGGGAAAGGCCTGAGGCCCTCAGATGAGGGACGGTCACTGACTGCTTATCCGGATCACTTAGGGGCCTCTCAGCCTTCCCCTGGTAAGAGGAGGAGAGCGACTCGAGTTGCTGCGAGTTTTTTGTTTGTTTGGTTGACTTTGTTTTAAATTTTGAGGTGGCGAGTGTTAACTCTAAATATTAACAAAGTTACCATGCAGTGTATGTACAGGCATAGGGCAGAGTCTGCAGCATCAAGTATTATTTTTGAAGCAAAATTCATTTCATCATTTCATCTATAAATGTTTCACTTTGAATCCCTTAAAAGTGAGGACTCAAAAAACACACACACAACCGCGACACCATCATCACACTTAAAAGATAGTTCTTTAATATAGTCCAATATCACCAGTGTTCAAATTTCTGTTTTACTCAACATTGTTTTCCTTTTACAGTTTTCCGCCTCTTACAATAGTTGTGATAAGTAGTTATATTTTTCTAGTATTGTGTTCCTTTAAACTAAACATTAAAAAATTGTTTATATAAAGTTGTCCATCAACTCTTTTACTATCTTTTTAAATATCTGTGAGATCTCTAGTCACGGTTCTTTTTTTTCTTTTTTTTTCCTTGTTTTTAAATTTTTCCTCCTACTTTAGTCACCTCTCTGACAATCATTTTTCATTTCTGATTCTGGTTATTTGTGCCTTCCCTTTTTTTATTTCCTAGTCTCATTAGAACTTTGTCAATTGTATTAGCCTTTTCAAAGAACATACTTCTGGTTTTATTGATATTCTCTTTATATATTTCTTTTGTATATCATTAATTTTAGCTTTTAATCATTTCCTTCCACTTTTCTTTGTTTAAAATTGCTGTTCTTAGGCTGGGCACAGTGGCTCATGCCTGTAATCCCAGCACTTTGGGAGGCTGAGGTGGGCAGATCACCTGAGGTCAGGAGTTTGAGACTCCTGGCCTCATGGTGAAACCCCGTCTCTACTAAAAATACAAAAAATAGCCAGCAGTGGTGGCGCATGCCTGTAATCCCAGCTACTAGGGAGGCTGAGGCAGGAGAATTGCTTAAGCCCAGGAGGCAGAAGTCGCAGTGAGCTGAGATCACGCCACTGCGCTCCAGCCTGGGTGACAGAGCAACACTCCATCTCAAAAAAAAAAAAAAAAAATTGCTGTTCTTTTCTAATTTCTTGAATTGGATGATTGTTTTCATCCTTTATTTTCTAATATGTGATATAAAGCTGTAAATTTCCTTTGAAATCTGTGCCACGTTTTGAGATGTCTTTTTATTATTGGTCAATTCAAAGTATTTTCAGATTTCCCATATGAGTGTTATGACTAGTGGATTATGAAAAATGTTTTTAAATCTCCAAGTACATATGATTTTCTAGTTATCTAGTTGTTATTGATTTCTGGAGTTTGAGACCAGCTTGGCAACATGGTGAAATGCTGTCTCTACTAAAAATATAAAAATTATCTGAGTGTGGTGGCACATGCCTTTGGTCCCAGCTACGTGGGAGACTGAGGCAGGAGAATCACTTGAATCCAGGAGGTGGAGGTTTCAGTGAGCCGAGATCGTGCCCACTGCCTGGGCGAGAGAGCAAGACTCCGTCTCAAAAAAAAAGGTGTTTTGTGTGATCTTTTTTCTTGAAGACCAGGAAGAGTTTATCTTTAAATGTCCCATTTTACTTCATGTGCCCTTCACACTTGTAAACTATTCTTCACCTTTTTTATCCTAATACATGCATAGTTACATTGATATATTTGTTTTTAGCCATAACAAGTTTTGATGTGCATTCTTGTCAATATTGTTTCCTTCAAAATCTATAAAGGCTAATGATTTTACTAGCTTATGACTTAAAGTTTACTGTTTCAGGAGAATTTTCCCAAATACTCAGTTGCCTCAAATTTATTTCAGCAAAAATTTCTTACAATATACTTTTAAATATTATCTCTTATTAGTTTATTCCATTGTTTTACTACTTTTTTCATGGCAACTTTGTGAATAGTGCCTTTGCTAAACTTTGATTTCTACCACTTTTCTGTGACCTCTTTTTTCCTTATGTCATTTTCATTCTCCAGGTTGTTTTTCTACCTTTCTTCAATGCTAGTCATTATATTTTCATTTGAGTCTATTCTCTTTTGTGTCCTTGTGGTTCCCTTTATCTTTAGGAGATAACTTTGTCTTTCTTTCATTTATCTGCTGGCTTCAATTAACTATATTTTCATTTCCTTATATTTTTGCCCATTTTTGTTCTTATTTTTTAGATACCTGACTCAGTTGGCTTTTCATATCCACAAATGCTTATTTGAATAAATTTTATTCTATTTGAAGAGTTGGCTTAGAATTTTATTCTGATTCATAGTTATTTAATTTGGGGAGATTTGAATTAGTCAAAGTATATTGGATCTGATTGTTTTATTTGTTTATTAATGATTTACTTAAGTTACATGAACTTGAAAATTTCTTAGACTGATTTAAATAATTTATGAACACTCTTAGACTGATTTAAATAATTTTTATTTACTCCTGACATCAAGTGTTCTGCCCTCCTCGGCCTCCCAAAGTGATGGGATTACAGGCGTGAGCCACCATGCCCAGCCTATCAGACCTTTCAGAAATAACATACAAAGGAAAACAATCATAAGGTGAGTAACAAATTCAAAATACACTCTAATATACAGAGGATTTTATATCCAGCCAGCTAACCTCTGAGTACCAGGACTACACAAGAAAGTATTAAAGATATAAGAACATATAAAATCATTTACCTACAAGCCTTTCTTGAAGAAACTACAGGATGAGCTTCATCCAAATAAATATTACTGGGAAATCCTCACTGATATGGAAATCTCATATATTGTGTAAGTTAAAAATAATGAAACTAAAAATGGGAGAAGAAGAGAGAGGGAAAGAAGAAAGTAGAATAAGTTAAATTTTTTTAAATATAGAAGCAATTAATACAGGACTTGTAGAAAAGGAAACACAGCAATTATAATAAACATAGTTATAAAATATTGTGACACAGTTGAGGCCAAATCTATCAAAAGTCATATTTATCAATATGAATGTCTTAACTACCAAAAAAAGACATCACTTTGAATCACAAAACACAGCCCAAATATTTGCAGAATGTAAGAGACACACCAAAAACAAAGTGATTAAGAAAGGTTAAAAATTTATGCATGGCCGGGTGCAGTGGCTCACACCTGTAATCCTAGCACTTTGGGAGGGTCAGGTGGGCAAACCACCTGAAGTCAGGAGTTCAAGACCAGCCTGGTCAACGTGGTGAAACCCCGTTTCCACTTAAAAATATAAAAAGTAGCCAGGTGTGGTGGCGGGTGCTTGTAATTCCAGTTAGTCAGGAGGCTGAGGAAGGAGAATCGCTTGAAGCAGGCGGAGGTTTCAGTCACCCGAGATCGTGCCATTGCACTCCACTCCAGCCTGGGTGACAAGTGCAAGACTCTGTCTCAAAAAAAAAAAAAAAAAAAAAGGGCATATTAAGCAAATGAAAACATTTAAAAAAGCAAGGTATAGCGATCGCGATCCTTATGTAAATAGTATTCCGTACACAGAACACTAAGCAAGACAAAGAAAGCAAGCTTTTTTTTTTTTTTCTTTTGAGGAGGGGTCTCGCTCTGTCGCCCAGGCTGGAGTGCAGTGGCGGGGTCTCGGCTCACTGAAAGTTCCGCCTCCTGGGTTCACGCCATTCTTCTGTCTCAGCCTCTCGAGTAGCTGGGACTATAGTCGCCCGCCACCACAGCCGGCTAATTTTTTTGTATTTTTAGTAGAGACGGGATTTCACCGCGTTAGCCAGGATGGTCTCCACCACCTGACCTCGTGATCTGCCAGCCTGGGTCTCCCAAAGTGCTGGGAAAACAGGCGTGAGCCACCGCACCCGGCGAAAGCAAGCTTTTAATGCTAAAATCCAAATCACGATGAAGATACAATACTTATCAATATCTGCGTAAAACAAATCACATTCTGCGTAAACAGAAACCACAGAAGCACTAATGAGTAGTTAAGAAGGCTCTCATTATTGGGAACTTTAAAACACTAATCTCAATACAACACACATCAAGTGGAAAAAATAACCAAGGATATAGAAAACCTAAACATCATAAAATCAATAAAGAAAATCGTAAGAATAAATATAAACATTACACCCTTAGAGAATATACTTTTTTTGGAGACACAGCCTCACTCTGTTGCCCGGGCTGGAGTGCCGTGGAACAATCTCAGCTCACTGCAACCTCCAACTCCCTGGTTCAAGCAATTCTCCTGCCTCAGCCTCCCAAGTAGCTGGGACTACAGGCGGGCGCCACCGTGCCCTGCTAATTTTTGTATTTTTAGTACAGAAGGGGGTTTCACCATGTTGGCCAGGCTGGTCACAAATTCCTGACCTGGTGATCAGCCCACCTTGGTCTCCCAAAGTACTGGAATTACAGGCGTGAGCCACCACACCCCGCCTAGAGAATATACTTTGTCAAGAACACATAGAATAGTCACAAGAAATTATTATATAATAGATCACAAAGACATATCTGCAAGTTCCGTAAGTACAAATATTATTAACAACACTTTCTAGTTACAATTCAATGACACTAGAAATTATTAGCAAAGTCATAAACACAAAGACTGTTTCCCATGGAAATTTTTAAAAAATTGTTAACTATGGAGTAAAAGTAAAAGTTAACTATGGAGTCAAAGGGGAAATGGAAAAAGCACATTTATTAGAAATGAAAGAATTCAATATATGATTCAATTTCACAGATGGAAAACACAGAAAAGTAATACAATAACAAAGTAATACAAAACAAACAAAAAAGCCCAAGAAAAAAATAATAAAGATGAAAGGAGAAGCAATTGGATAGGGAATAGAAAAACAAGAGTGAAATGCAGACCTCAATAGAACCGTATCAATAGTGCATTAAATGTAAATAGGTATAGCACCCCAACGAAAAAGCACAGAAGACCAGACAGAATATAAAAGCAAGAAACGACTGAATTCTTGTCTATTAGGTACAAAATTTAGATATGATGACACAGATTGATGAAATTGAACAAGTGGGAAATAAAATACCATGCACATTATAAGCAAAAACTTCAATGTAAATATCAAACATCAAGACAAAAGGGACAAAGAAGGACAGTTAATAATGTTAAAAGTGTCAGCATATCAGTAATATGTAAAAATTATTCCCATACATGTGCCTAAAAACAGAAGTAGGATATAAAATATTTAACAACTAACGGGAGAAAAGAAACTCCAAAATCGTAGTTGGAGATTTTAACACTAATCTTGCAGCAATTAATAGAAGAGGTGACCAAAAAAAAAACAAAAAACAAACAAACAAACAAAAAAAAACAAAAAACCACTTCAAAATAAATGATCTGATGAATGCCATTAACTACTTTAATCAAAGTAATATTTATGAAAATCCTAAAAGTTGAGAATAAATATCCTTTCAAGTCCAAATGCAATATATTTACCAAGAATTTGCATATACTGGGTCATGAAACATGTCTCAATAAGCTTTAAAATTTAAAATTTTACAGAATATGTTCTCTCACCAAAATTATCCTAATTTAGAAATTAACAGAGGTAAAACATCGAGATATTCCCCAACATCTGGAAGCTGAACTACTCACTTTTAAACAACAGATTGCCCAAGGAATACATCACAACTAAAAACAAAATATTTTGAAATGGATGAAAATTAAAACACAGAGTATCAATATTTCTGAGAGTTATGGAAAACAGTGTAGATGAATCGATTTATGTATATGTTAGGAAATAAAGCAAAAACTCTATGTCAATGATACATTCAAACCTTAGGAAGCTAAGCAAAGCAAAAACAGCAAATTTAGATGACAATAAGTAAGCAGAAAAAACATAGGTGACAGAAGAAATTGATGAAAATGAAAGCCAAAGAGCAATTGAGAGAAACAATGAAAACAAAAGGGTTTTTTTTTATAATGAGCCCTAAAACTGGCAACACTTCAGCAAGTTACTAATATCTAGAATGAAAGGGAAGCTACTATTAAAATTCCAACAAAGGAGTAGACAATTTCCAACCTATTTTAAGTGACCAGCATAACTCCAGAAGTAAACAATATCCCTATGAACGTAGATGCTAAATTTCTTAACAAAATATTGGGAAATCAAATGCAGCAATTTATTTTTTCTTTTTGGAGACACAGTCTCGCTGTGACACCCAGGCTGGAGTGCAGTGGCACGATCTCGGCTCACTGCAAGCTCCGCTTCCTGGGTTCATGCCATTGTCCTGCCTCAGCCTCCCGAGTAGCTGGGACTACAGGCACCTGCCACCATGCCCGGCTAATTTTTTGTACTTTTAGAAGAGACAAGGTTTCACCATGTTAGCCAGGATGATCTCGTTCTCCTGACCTCGTGATCTGCCTGTCTCTGCCTCCCAAAGTGCTGGGATTACAGGCGTGAGCCACTGCACCCGGCCATTTACCAGTTCTTGACTGCCAGTGTAGACTGTGATTGGTTAATGCCTGTGATGTGCTGTTTGTTCAGTGTTTTGAATAATACCCCTCTATAAATGTGTACAAGAGTCTGTCTGAACCTATTCTGTTTCGGGGGCTGCCTGATTAACCAAAAAAAGAAAAAAAAAGTTTACAATACTGGGAAAATAGTTGTTTTGTAGCTTTTGCCATCCTGCCTCAGATTTACTTATGCTTTTGACTTACTTCATAATCTTTAAGTAATAGCCAAATTGCAAACAATTGAGCATTAAAACTAATGACAATAATGGATTATAATATGTTAGGTAAAAAGAATCCATGTGCTTGCTTTGGCAGCACACATACTACAATTGGAACAATATAGAGATTAGCATGGCCCCTGAGCAAGGATGACATGCAAATTCGTGAAGCATTCCATATATATATATATGATACTCCAAAAGCAGACATAAGGAAAAAAGGAAGGACAGAAGGAAGAAAGGAAAGAAGGAAGAAAATAAGGAAGAAAAGGGTGGGATAAGGAAAATTTTCCTTTACAAAATAACAGCTAGTAAATATAGAAAGATAAAATCAAAATCACCATTTTAAAACCAACTCTCCATGGTAATAAATTTGATTTAGATAAGTCATTAATGGATTCTAAACCACATGATCTCAAATTATCCACCCACAGATTGTTATTAGTTCCAAACGTGTAAACAGTGTACCTTTTACAAATGGAGACGATCTGGCCGGCACCACTTTAACTTAGCAAACACTTAGCATCAGCAATATTGGAAACAGCGCTTTCAGTACGTTCAGTCTGATATTGATATAACAGCAAGATAGCACAGTATCTTACTCTTGTAGTATTCTTGTTCAAAACACTTCACTCGAATTTAATATGAGTTATACATCGAGACAAATCCAGAATACAGGACCGATACCACAAGACATATTAACTGACCTGGACTTCTAACATCAGTTAATGTTCATCAAATACAAGAAAAGGGCAATAGGACCGCAGTAGATTAAGAGACATAAAAAAGAATAAAAGACATTTGTAGGAGGCAATTGGGAAATTTAACAATGAAACTGTGTAATAGGTGATACTGTATACATTTGCATTTTCTAAGCGTGATAGTGGCATTATAAGAGTAACAAACAAGTGTATATTTTTAGAAAAGCACCGATTGCCAGGGTATGTAGAGAGTGAAAGTGGTCATTCTGCAAAGTTTTTCAAGTGGGTCCACAAAAATAAAAAGGAGAGGAGGAGGCACTCAAGGTGTCGGAAATGTTAACACTTTGTGAAATGCAGGTGAAAAGGTATGTGGTATTTATTGTACTATCTTTTTTTTTTGTTTTGTTTGGTTGTTTGTTTTTGAGACGGAGTCTCCTCTGTCACCAGGCTGGAGTGCACGTGGTGGGATCTCAGCTCGACTACAACCCTCCACCTCCTGTTCAAGCGATTTCTCGGCGCAGGCGAGAGAGCGGAACAGAGACGGCGCGCGAGCGCACCCCAGCTGAAATGTTGTATTTTGTAGGTAGAGACAGGGTGCTTAACATTGTTGGCCAGGATGGTCTCGACTCTCCGCTGGCCTGTGATGCGCTCGCTGGCCTCCCACAAGTGCTGGGATTACAGGCATGAGCCACGTGCGCCTGGCCCTATTTAGCTATTCTATAACCTTTTGGTAAGTTTGAAAATTTTTCCACAGATAAAAAGAAGTTAGGGAGAAAAATCTTTCACTTTTATTTTTTATTTTGTTTAAACTTTGAAAACCCACACACCGATCAATGAGAAGAAGTCTTTGACTAATAGCGTGTCCGAAGATCAGGCTAGTCACATATTATTTTGTTTTCTGTCATTAATGTTGTTTTTTCTTCCCAGGGCATCAGGTCATCTGAAAGGATAATAGCACCTTCTTTCGCAAGTTCTTTGTTTGTCTTATGGAAGGTAACCAGTATGCTTGTACTAAGGACTGAAATATCTAATCCTTGACATTCTTCACAGTGTTTCCAGGGAACCGTGAGCAGTAATGCAATGGGTATCTATGATTGATCGCGGGTTAATTTATTGACCTCCTACCAGAAGCGTTCTGTAGGCAGTTTAGCAGCAGGTCCGACCTTAGATGTTCAGTCATTAGCTTTACTACGCGATGAGAAACGACACGCTCAGAGGGAGGAGAAGGAAGTATAATGTACAGTTTTAGTACACGTTGCAAGTATATTAGCAAAGTGGAGCTAAATCTTCGTCAGCTGTTTTTTGTACTAAAAAATTACTAGAACATGCTTGTATGGATGTTGACTCTAGAAGTTATATTGCTACATGATAAAAAAGTTTGTCAATTATTTCACAATATTGGTTGGTATGAGTGTTAGCCAATTATAATCATGTAACCATAGCATATATGAGTGGGAGGTACTCATCGAATGGCAATAACAAGGGTAAATCTGGGAGCATTATCATTATTATTGTTTGGAGTGGATTTAAGTTTTTATTTAAATATGGAAACTTCTTAATGGTGGCTGGGCACGGTGGCTCACACCTGTAATCCCAGCACTTTGGGAGGCTGAGGCGGGCTGATTGCCTGAGCTTGGTAGTTCGAACCAGCCTGGGCAACATGGCAAAACCCCATCTCTACTAAAAATACAAAAAATTAGCCGGATGTGGTGGCTGGCACCTGTAATCTCAACTATTCGGGAGACTGAGGCAGAGCAATTGCTTGAACTTGGGAGGTGGAGGTTGCAGTGAGCCGAGATCGTGCCATTGCACTCCAGCCTGGGCGACAGAGCAAGACTCTGTCTCAGAAAAAAAAAAGAAAAGAAAAGAAAAAGAAAAGAAACTTCTTAATGGTATATAAAATAAATAAATGTGATAGACACCAGTATCTAAGTTGCTTTCACAAAATATTTGGGAAAAGCTTAACATACATTGAGTTATTTTATATCTTTATAGCTAAATACTTCACTGTCCTTTTGAAGGAGAAATATAATTTGTTCAGCTTATTTTATAGTTTTGATTTGTAGCTCACAGGAAGCCCAGGAATCCTCAAGTCAAGGATTTTAAGAAAGTTTAAATTAGTAGCAAGTTTTTTTGTTTCCTTATTTTTGTGACTAAAAAGTAATATAACCACATTAGAGCCTGTTGGCTGTCAGGGCTACACTGCGCCCCATAGGCGCCATGGCAGTCCCCATGGAAACACCCAGGTGCCACCAGGCAGCATACAGGTAACAGGCCTGGAAGTTCCCCAACAGCATAACTGGACATGCTCAAGACACTCTGGGGCTCCTTGTTTGGTGGCACAGACTCCAGGACCCAGTGAGGGAAACAGGAACACACCAGGCCAAGGAGTATGGCTAAATCCGTTTATTCCAAAATAAAAAGCAAAATAAACAGGAGTCGCATCACCAGGGATGCATTACCCCATCCCAGCCTCCTCCCTCTGTCCTATGCTAGCAATAAATAAGTTTCCCAGCCACAAATAATTATTAGAACCTCCTCGCCATGTGCCAGCTCCAACCACCGCTAGATACGATACAGAGGCGGCCCTACCCTCTGGAATATACAAAACGCTACACAGACACAATATGTACCCTGGGGAAGAAGGGCCACCCCAGCAGCCCATGTCCTCCCTGGTCCACATTTAGCCCCACTGTCCTGCCTCTGCTGCCTCTCTGAATAAGAAGATGGGAGCCCCCCTGAGGGAAGAGTTGCTATGGTGAGAGAAAGGAGGCTGTCAGGCCTCCTCCAAACAAACCAACTCCACCAACCTCTGGCTCTTAAATAACAATCATCATCATCCAGAAATGTAAGGACTCAGCCCTGGTCAAGGTGGCAAAGGGTCTGTTTGTCTTTC
>NW_016805532.1:0-6618 GCF_001698545.2 Rhinopithecus bieti
GGGGAGGGAGGGCTTCTGTCACAGTGGTTCCCACGGTTGTCACAGAAACCACGCCCTGACGCTTGGCAAACAGGAGCCCTCCGTGGCACTGCCTGGGTGGCGGGGCTCCGAGGCACCAGCCTGACCTCTCCACGGGGTCGACAGGACTGTCTCCGGATGCCAGGAGTCCTGGCAAAGGGCTGAGCAGGATGTTGAAAGCACAGGGGGAGTCCGGGGGAAGCAGCGCCGCATCCCAGCTTCAGGCCCGCCGGGACGGTGTTCTGTTCGCGTGAGTCTCCCCAGAAGTCGTGCCCCCGGGATCTCGAGGACGGGTCGGCCTGCAGGCCCGTGGGCTGTTCTCTCAACCGAGGGTCCTTCTGGTCGAGAGTGGAACCCCGTAGCCGCAGCGGCCGCCTGGGGGTGTTTGTTTCTGCGCCCCTGCTGTATGACGGTCTGCGTGTGTTTGTGTGTTTGTGTGTCTCCCGTTGTCGCTTCTCTCTCTGTCTCCTACTCTCTGTGTGTTTCTTGCCCTCTCTCTGTCGGTTGGTGTGTTGTGTGTGTGTGTGTGTTTGTGTGTATGTGCGTGCCCGTTTGGAAAATGTACCCTGTGCCCCAAAAAGCGATTTCTTGCCTGTCTGCCAGTCTTTGTGAGCCTCCCTCTGTGTCTCTGCCTGGGTCAGGTGTCCGCTTGTCAACCGTTTTCGCCTCGCTTCCACTTTGGGTTTGTGAAGGCCTGACCACGTGAGGAGATGCCTCCCTCCTGGAGCAGTTGCAATCTCATCCCCATCCTGTGCGGCCTCAAGACGAACACACTGCAGCCAGGGACAAAAGCCGCACGGGAGCTCATTGTCCTGCAGGAGAGGAGCAGGCCCACATCACAGAAGAGGCTTGTATCTTTTCTGGGCTCTTCTCTGAGAAAAGAAGCCACACGGCGACACAGGCTGAAAGAGGAAGCCGGGAATGGGAGATGGCCACAATCCCAGTCACTGGAACACTGGCCTCACTGGACAGGCCACCCGTTGGGCACCCCTTCCCTTAAGCCCGTGGCGGTGGCATGGTGCTGTACCCCGCCTGGGCTCTGTCCTCTGCTCCTTCGTCCCTATGGCTGTGTATCCCCTGTTTCTCCCGAGCGTACATGCTTCTTGGTCTGGGTGGATGTCTTCCTTAAGGATCACTTTCCAGTCCATCAGGGAGACACTTCCTTGAGATCCCCATCATGATTGTTTCTCTCTCCAAACCTGTTTCTTCTTGATTGGTCAACTTGATGACCCTGGATCTCTTGGTTTCCATATGCGTGTCGTACAGTTATGGTATCTTTCACCTCTTGTATGGGTGAATGGCTTAGAATGAGCATTAGGTGATCCTGACTGACCTTGTGTTCCAGGAGAGTTAGTATTGGATTTCCTCTACACATCCAGTGTCATTCTTCAGGCACACCCTCTCCTCTTTTCCTGGGTGCCGTGACCCACTGAATCTTTTTGCCCCATCCTGAATCCCTGATATTCTTTGATTTCCCCTAACACTGATGGAATGGTCATTCGTGGCCCCCTTCCACAGGGCACATGCCTGGACACCATTTTTTGTTTTGCCATTACTCCATACTCCTGCGGTGACACGTTGTCACACCAGCTGCTCTAGAATACGTCAGTGCCACGAGTGGTCACATTGACTGCACCTTGGGTCCTCCTGTCTCTGTTTGCACCTGTCCTTGAAAACGGTGTCAGCTCACCGGAGCCCCAGGGGTTTTAGAATTGGGGCAGGCCATTGCTCTTTCAAAGGAGGAGTGAGGCAAATGGCTAATGGGTCAGTGAACTTTCAGCTGACACCGTGCCTTGAGGCCCATAGGACCATTCTGGGTTGCAGAATGGGTTGCCTCAGTAGATGTGGTCATCTCATCTTTCCTCACCCAGAGAGGTCCAGAATCTGATCTGAAGATGATTCTTGAGATCCCAGTAGGCACCTTGAAGCTCCCCCTCCCCTGGTGGAAATCATCTCAAGGAGGTCCTAAAGACAGGTCTCCTTGTGGTTTTGGTCCTCGCATACCCGCGGCCCCCTCTCCCACGTGGCCCCCTACTGGACTCTGGATCCCTCTGCCTGCTGGAGTGCAGCAGGAGCCCCTGTGCTACCACGCGGTTTCCATTTTTTAAAGGGGACGCAGACTGATTTCCAGGAGCAGAGCGCAAGTGGGCCCAGCAATTGCGCACCCGTGAGACTCTGATTCTCTCCTCACAGTGATTTCCGCGGTTGCCTTAGAATCCAGTCCCTGAGACACGGCAAAGCAGGAGTTCTCTGTGACTGTGCTTCAGTGAAGGGGATTCGAGCCACCGGCCTGACTCGCAGGAGTTTTAATTCCCGTCCCATCCTGAGCTGCCTCTTTACTAGGATCAAGACGACCGCACCCCAGCCAAGGACAAAGGCCTCACATGTGCTCGTTGTCCACCCGAAGGAGGGTGCCCACAGACCTTCAAGAAGATGGGTCTAACTCCTCTCGTCCTTTGCCCTCATTTTGAAATCTACTCACAGCTCCACACAGGGATGGAGAAGAAAGGCAGCAATGGGATGGGGCAAACATCTCTGTCACTGAAACGCTGGCCTTCCTGGTCAAGTCGCCTGTTTGTGATTTTTTCCAGATGCCCGTGATGGTGGCATTGTGCCTTATATTGGCTGTGCTCTGGCCTCTGCTCTGTCCTTCCTCTTGCTCTGTCTGCCCAGTTTCTGGGAAGCCTAGAATCTTCTTAGTCTGTCTCAATGTCTTCAACAAAGAACACTTCCCAGTCCATCAGGGAGAAATTTCATTGTGGTCCTTTTCATGATTGTTTCCCTCTCCAAAGGTATTTCTGGATGATTGGGCAGGTGTGATGATTCTGGAGCTCTGTGCTTCCATACCTGTCTTTGGCAGGGAAGCTCCCTTGTTCTCCATGTCCCAAGTGATGGCTTCGTGGTCAGCCCATTAAGAGCAGGAGGTGACCGCACCATGGCTGACCTTTACCTTCTAGGAAAGGCACTGTTGTATCCCACCTGTGCTTCCTCTCTCATTCCTGAAGGCCAGCCCGTTCCTCTGCTCCTGGGGAGAGTGCTTTCAAACACTGAATCTTTCAGCTGCCTCAGATGTCAGGGAGCTTTTTCCTGGGTGCAGGAGAGGTGCAGTCAGGGATACCTACTGGCTGGAGGGGTGTTTTTGTGGTGTAGTTTGTCGAAACCTCTGGACCCCTCTGGCAGGCATCCCTGAATGTGGCTTGGACTTGGACACATGCCCTGTCTGGCTGGTTTTCAGGTGTGCTTGGCTTTTCCTCAGCTTTCTGTGGGAGGTCCCCGTGGCCCACACGTGCACGCCTGGACGTCACTGTCTGTCTCGGCATCGCCCCATACGGCCTCAAAGACACATCCTCACTTCGTCTGCTCTTGAGGGACGTCAGTGCCACGTATGGTCACATTGGCTCCATCTCGGACTCGCCTCTATCTCTCTTTGCATATGTCGCAGAAAGCAGTGCCAGGATGCCAGAGACCCGGGCCTTGGAGGTGAAGGCAGGCCTCTGCTCCACCCAGGAAGGAGGGAGGCAGTGCGCTCATGGGTCAGCGCATTTTCAGCCGACAGTACGCCTTGCGGCCCTTGGGATCTTTCTGTTCCCCAAAGAGACCCTCCCCGCCTCAACACATTGTAACCCCATTCCTGATCACCCGGTCGGATCCATAGTCGGATCCAAAGAGAAGTCCCTAGAGCCCAGCGGGCACCTTGAAGCTCCTCCTCCACCGGGAACCGAAGCAGAAGACTGATCAAGAAGGTCCTGACGACAGGACTCCTATGGGTCCCACCCTGGGTCTCCCGCAGGCCCCTCTCGTTGTCCTCTTCCCACCCGCCGCCTCGGATTGCGCCGCCGCCGCCACCGCGGCTCCAGTCCCCGCAGTCGCCGTGTCGCCGCCATTTTTTAAAGCGTCAGCAGCCTGACTCTCCGGAGCAAGGGGGAATGCGGCCTCACCAGTGCGCATGCGCGAGGCCTGAGCCTAGGCTTTGGTCTCAATCACTGTGGCAGTGATTGCCACAGTTGCTCGGGGATGGGTCCCTGACACTTGGAGAGGTAGGAGTTCTGTGTGATAGGGCGTCAGAGTCGGGGCTGAGAGCAGTGCTGGCCAGGGCGTTAACAGGATGGTCTCCGGAGGACGGGATTCTCGGTGGTCGAGGGTCGACCACCAGGAAGAAACCTTGGGAGGAAGAAACCTCAGACGGATCGCCAGGGAGGCAGCGCGGGATCTCAGCCTCAGGCCAGGATTCGCGGAGGGTCAACGAGGTCCCCCTCCCAAACTTCACTTCGTCCGCTGCCGCCCCAGTGCCCACAGCCGCCGCTCCACCGTCATTTTGTCTTCTGTTTTCTCTTCTTTTCTTGTCTTTTTTTTTTTTTTTTTTTTTTTTTTTTTGTAGTCGGAGTGTCTGTCACCCAGTCTGGAGTGCAGTGGCTCACTGCAAACTCTGCGCCCGGTTTCAAGTCATTCTCTTGCCTCTGCCTCCCGAGTATCTGGGATTAGAGGGATCAGTCAGAGTCGGGGCTAAAACCAGTCCTGGCCAGGGCATCAACAGGATGGTCTCTGAAGGCCGGGATTCATGGAGGGTCGTCGAGGAGGAAGAAACTGCGGGCGGAGGGACGGGGAAGCAGCGCGGGATCCCAGCCCCAGGACTGTACAGACTGTGTGCCAGTGAGTCTCCTCAAAAATGGAGAGGTTTGCTTGTGTGCCTGTGGCCTGCTCTCTCACCGGTGGGTCGCAGTAGCGGAGAGCAGAACCCGGCAGCTTCAGGGTGGTAGAATCCACCTGGCCTCTGAGAGCATCCAATCTGGAGCAAAGGCTTCCTTCAAACCTCCCCCAATACCCCAGTACAAGCCCAAATTCTGGAACAAGTCCTTTCCAACACCTGCTTCAGAGATGCTTCCTGGCTCCAGGCAGTGCTTGCTCCCCTCACTGCAGCAGGAAGCCCAGCTTGTGAACTGCAGGTGTGCTCCAGGTGGTCGCTGGATGCAGGGCATTGACAGATGGAGCCCGTTGAGACCACCAGTGCATAACCATGTAAGCATATTTTCCCCCACTTACACATGAGGAAACGGAGGTCCACAGGGTGGGGAAGGGGCAGACATAAATTGCCCTTCAAATGTGATACCGGTGAGATGTGAGAGGCAGCCACCACTTCAGACACTCAGTGAGGCCAGTGGGCAACACCGGGACTGCTCCAGTGTCAGATCCGGGTGTGTGTGGTTTGCCCCCATTGTACAACATGGGCAGCGAGTAGGAGAGACCACACATGGGGTCTCAGACACCTGCTCCCTAGGCCTGACTCCTCAGAACCCCACGGACAGGATTCAGCATCTCCTTGCTGGCAGGCCTGGCCACCAGAGGTCCTTGCTTATGTCTAAGGTCCCTGTAGTTGTTGTTCAGAGGATGGGGCTGCTCCTGAGATTCAGCACCACACAGGCACTGCACTGCACTGTACCATGGTGGCCGGCACTCCCTTTCAGATAGGGCCCATGTTACCAGCTGGCCATGATGCATCATTTACTTTACCCTTAGTGGGATAGGTGGTTTTATAGAAAAAAATTTGGGTCAGGTGCGGTGGCTCAGACCTGTAATCCTAGCAGTTTGGGAGGCCAAGGTGGGTGGATCACAAGGTCAGGAGTTTCAGACCAGCCTGGCTAATATTGTGAAACCTTGTCCCTACCAAAAATACAAAAATCAGCCAGATGTGACCATGGGTGCCTATAGTCCCAGTTACTGGGGAGGCTGAGGCAGGAGAATCACTTGAACCCGGGAGGCAGAGGTTTCAGTGAGCCAAGATCATGCCACTGCACTCTAGCCTAGGCGATAGAGGGAGACTCCATCTCAAAAAAAAAAAAAAAAAAAAAAAGAAAGAAAGAAAGAAAAGGAAAGGAAAGGAACAGTATTTGTAGATGAATGAAGGTGATCCCTTTGAATGTTGTAAACTATTTTATTTTAACCATTGGTCTGGCATTCATTCTGATGAGGTGACAGGCCTTGGTCAGCAGAGCACAGGAGTGTGCTACACCTCCCCTCATCTGAAGACTCAGGTCATAAACAGGAAGGCCTGTCCTTGTGTCTACCAGCAGAGAGGATGTGTCTGGTTCCACCATGCACTGCAGAGGCAGAAATGATACAGAAAGAAGAGACAGTGTGCTCCCGGGGATGTGTCCTTTTGACCCAGCATGGGAGCATCTCCCTTCCTTGGCCACGACCCCCAGCCTGAACACAGAGGCAGAGAACACGTGAAGGGCTCCCATTCTCAGGCGGACCAGGGTGCCAGCTCTGAGCCTGTAGTCCTGGTCACTGCCCTTTTCTCCACAGTATGGCTGCCACCATCCTGGGCTGCCACACGGAGGGGCTTTGCAGAGATCAGCATAACAAAATCATCGCTGAGATGCTGCAATAGGAAACTGTGATACCTTCATGGGCTACCAAAGCAGCTATTCGTTGCCGCACTCAGTGTCCCCAGATGGCTGTGTGGCTGTCACTGCCTCTGGTGGGTCCATTTCACTTCTCTTCTCCTGTCTGAGCTTCTGCTCTGAGCTGCGTCTTACAAGAAATCAAGCTCACTAGATTCTGAGCTCTTTGGGGTCAAGGACTGAGTCAGTAGTTCATGTC
>NW_016805533.1:0-4723 GCF_001698545.2 Rhinopithecus bieti
ATATAAGTACATTAGTTTTACTTATTTTTCGTTCTAAGCAATTAAAATCCATTCCCAAAATTGTCTGCAGGTCTAGAAACCCCATTAGAATATCACTTCCTCAATACAACAAACATGGTAATAGCCACACTATTCTGAAAAAAAATCCTACCTCTTCTCTAGAAGGTGACTCGTAAAAGAAGATTTCAAGACTCAAAGCAGGTTTAATGGCCCAAACACACAAGAAATCAGCGCCTGAGTCCCTTCCATAGCATATCTGTAAAGTATTTCTCCAACCTATGCTGACACCACTAGAATCACAGATAACTTTTTATCTCCCAAGGAGTGGAAGCTATTTTCTATTTATGGACAGGTTTCGTCATTAACATGCTCTTTTACTTTTTTTTTTTTTTTTTCAGATGGAGTCTTGCTCTGTCACCCATGCTGGAGGGCAATGGCCTAATCTTGGCTCACTGCAACCTCCTCCTCCTGGGTTCAAGCAATTCTCCTGCCTCAGCCTCTCGAGTAGCTGGGATTACAGGCGCGTGCCACCATGCCCGGCTAATTTTTGTATTTTTAGAAGAGCCGGGGTTTCACTATGCTGGCCAGGCTAGTCTCGAACTCCTGACCTAGCAGGTGGTCCACCTACCTCGGCCTCCCAAAGTGCTGGGATTACAGGCATGAGCCATCAGGCCCGGCCAACATGCTCTTACACTGAGCCAATAAATCACTCTCTGAAGCTTTCAATTTGCCTTTGAGGGCAAATATTCTATTGTTTGCCCATCAGAAAATATACAAAAATGGCAATAAGCACAATCAAATTCTTTTTTCCAAGCAAAAAATACCTCAGTTCCCTACATTTTCTCACACATTTTAAATTTGTTGATCTGTACTGTTGGCTTACTTTGGATCACTGGTAAATATTAACCTTTGCTTCCTGCCACCTCCTACTTTCTAAACCTGACACACTGGATCTTCCAGTTCCTACTTGAATTACATTCATTCTATTGCTGTCCAATCAGCATAAAGTATTAAGCTTCTGTGTTACCTTAGCATGTCATTTATGAAAGGAGACAAGATTAATAATCTGATAAGGTTAGATTGTCAAATAGCTAGTCATTGCTAAGTACCTAATTTCTCTTGTGAAAGGAAAATAAAATCTTGAGACTCCCAACTCACTATGTTAAAAGGAAGAGTTACACTTGAGAACTGGGTCACACAAAATCTGCCTTCCCTTTCGTATGTAAACAGATAGGTGCAATGATAGAAGGCCACTGTTTCTCCAGGTGGCCCCCCTCCTTTTACATATAACATGTGGATTCAGTGAGATTCTTGTGAGGGATCAAACCCTCACAAGAAAGTGACCACTTACCTCACTACCTACCCTCCCTATTACTTTCTTTCCTCCTCTCTCCTGCTTCTCTTCCTCCTTTAAATATTGAAGCCCTCAAACACCTCTTTGGAAAAAGCACAGATCACAGATGCTACTGCAATCTGTGTCTCTTTTTCTCAGTTGCATCCTCAATCTTGGTCAAATAAACCTCTAAATTGATAGAGAGCTGTCTCAGACATTTTCTCCCTTAGCAAGTTAAGAATTAATTATTAAATCTGTTTAGTGCAATTTGTTGGACTGGACTAAAGTCAAGAGATCTGAGTTTTGTTCTGCCTTCTTTGTCCCCAGGTTTCTTATTTGTGAAGTGAGAGTGTTGATGGTCTCTTAAGTTTATTTTAGGTTTTAACCTCTGTAGAAATGCTGGTGTCTATATGCTGCAGAACAAGAGAACCATCAAACTGCTCTCAACATATGTCAGAAAAATTATGACAAAAAATATTATGAGGGTTGATAACACCTGTATTTCATATGTGAGTTGCTTGAGTGGATTAAAAAATTATAAATGTATACACAATTATTGGTATAGCAATGATACAGTGGTTGAGTTAGTATACAATAGGTTAATGAAAATAGAAGTAGGAAACTGGATTAAATGTGATTATTTGAGTTGTAGTTCTTTCTAACTCTTAAAAAACTTTCTGGCATTTGAACATAAGAACCAAACAGTGGGAAAGATAAAATGATTATCCTTTAAGCAGAGCCCAGAGCAAGGAGAACACATTAGCCATGACTGCTTTCTGGAACATTTTTTCAGGTATAAATATATGCACTGTAAATTAATAGCATTCTCTCTTACCAAAAAGAATATGGGTTTCTTTTTTCCCATGTACCATCTAGCATGAAGGCAACACTCATTAGAAGTTGAATATACTGAACATCCATTGAGTGGTTTAATTTATGAAAGCACCAATGCTGATGGATCCAAAAGTATGTTCTATGAGATTTAGAATATATGCATTACTCTCAAAACCTAAAAACAATTGCAGAAAATAACAACAAGAATACTTCAAGACCCTGAATAAAGCAATTCTGGCCACTCATTGTGTCTCATTAAAGCACACAAGCTCATATACATGAACATACACGCGTAACTTTACACTTCCCAGTTTGTTCTCTGTAAAAGTTACGTGGTCTGTTTTTCTGTTCATGGTTTGTTTTCCTCTCTTTATTCCTGTTGGGTTCATATAATATTTATTTCATACATTTTCCTAACATTAGAATGCAAAATCTATGGATAACAGTGTTATTTATCAGTTATACTTTATTGATATGGAAGATGACTCAAAGAGTTTGCCATCTATTTCCTTTCTTTTGAATTTCTCAGAGCCCTAATAATTGCTTGGCTTCTAAACTGAAGTGCCAAGCACCTTTTGCAAAAACCTTACATTCTCTCTTAAACTATGAAAACTCTTTCCACACAAACACCAGATTCAAGAGGAGAATCTAATCGATAGGGCATATGTGCATCCCCTCCCTGCTCATGTTTCTGAAAAAAATCAAATAGACCCCCCCACCTCAAAACATGATAATTAAGTGGTATAAAAGTAGGAATTTCATCTAGGAAGGCTTTTAGCTGGTTTGCTTTTGTGTGTTTTTGAAGCACGGTGGGAGAAGTGGTAGCACCATTATGAATGCTTAGAGAATATTTGCACCAAAGCCATGTGCCTACCTATCTGTGCAAACAAGGAAAGAAAACTGAGGCAGTAAAACCTGTAAACTAAGACAGAAATGGGACCCTATGAGATGCATTACAGGAGCTGAGCACAAAGGACTGAACAGGATCAACGGCTTCATTTGCTAGGGACTGGAGTTTAATGAATGATTTGGAAGGATACTCAAGCCATGGGACAATACAAAACTTTCAGGCACCCTGTAGATCACAGAATATGTGGGGAGACCATTTCTCTAAGGCAAGGATAGAAAGTTCCTTGCTGTATAGTAATGCATTGTTCTGCAGTCAGGCCAATAATAGGTGATTAGGTAACCATCTCTCAGTTGCTACATGAGCACTCAAACTAACTAAAGTAGAGTGTCCTCTCTCCTCAAAACACTGGTTTTTCAAGCAACAGACACCTAGACCTAGGGATTTTAAATGCATTGTTTTGATTTCATATAACTTAGTTGGGTAGTGAAAACTAAGTATATATAACTTGAATTTTTCTTGGAGTTTTTCTTACATTTCTGATTGATTTCTTATGAAAAATGACCTTAAAGGGCACCCACATTCTCCCCAAGGCGGAGCTTGTTATTAATACATTATTAGGGCTCGGTCAGAAGAACTCCAAGAGTTGCTCCCGTTATTTTGTTAAGTTCTCTGTATCAGCTTCTATGCGCACCTTTATGTAAGGACTCACCGTGCAGGCCAAATGTTCCTTTCTCTAGATAGCTTATAAGCATCTGGATAAATTTGCATTAGAAATTCAATTAACTTTATATTAAAAGGTCAATTAACTTGGCCATGGTAGAGATTGTTTTTAATTACTTTTTCTTGTAGGGCTTCTCTTCTTGTCCAAGCACAAGTGACACTATCAAACGATAGTCTCATTGCCTGTTGGTTGCCTGAAACTCGTATCCAAAACACAAAGGAAATAACTGTCTTGGTTAAATGAATTAATAAGACATTCTTTAGACAATTTGTAAGTATTATAATTTTGGGGACTTAAAGTACCTGTAACCAATAGCAAAGTATTTTAGCTTAAATACCCTTCATGGTATTGTTCATGACAATCCCCTTCATTGTCTGTCTTTGTTGGTTTCTATTTTCTTGGTGAAAGATGATAATAAAGTAAAATGATTTGAAGGATTAGTTCTTATTACACTATATCACAGTGTATTTCAAGAAAAATTAACAAATAATGACATTACAAATCAGCGATCTCTGTCAGGCATGGTGGCTTATGCCTGTAATCTCAGCACTTTGGGAGGCCGAGGCAGGCAAATCACTCAAGGTCAGGAGTTCGAGACCAGCTTGGCCAACATGGCGAAACCCCATCTCTACTAAAAAATACAAAAATTAGCCTGGTGTGGTGGTGGGTTCCTATAATCCCAGCTACTTGGGAGGCTGAGGCAG
The DNA here is from genome assembly GCF_001698545.2 of Rhinopithecus bieti. NCBI lineage: Eukaryota > Metazoa > Chordata > Mammalia > Primates > Cercopithecidae > Rhinopithecus > Rhinopithecus bieti. Next base: position 4,443 of record NW_016805533.1, read on the forward strand.
GGAGAATTGCTTGAACCTGGGAGTCAGAGGTTGCAGTGAGCCAAGATCGTGTCACTGCACTCTAGCCTGGGCAAGGGAATGAGACTTCATCTCAAAAAACAAACAAACAAAAAAACAAAAAATCAGTGATCTCATTTCATTAGAGAGCTCTTAGTTATCTTTGTGTTAATATGAGCCACAATTGAACTCATTCATGGGGCACTAGAACACTTATACTTAAGAGGTTCAAGGGATTACCACTTGGCATTAAGTTACAAGTGACAATAGGGTCCGCTTGATAT
>NW_016805533.1:5431-7626 GCF_001698545.2 Rhinopithecus bieti
AAAAAGAAAAAGAAATCTTCCTTAAAAAATGAACAATATTGTCATAACACAGCATAATGTTTGAAGTGAAATATTAACTTTAAAAATATATTATTCATACCTGCACCTCCGCCTATGCTTAGAATCTTAATTTCTGATTTTGTGTCTCCAATCCTGAAAGAAAAAAAATTATGTAGTTTTAGAAAAATGTGTTAGGTGCTTTGTGAAATCTGATTATCTAGTCTAGTTGAAGAGAACAGACTAAAATACAATGAACAAAACTAGGCCAACATGAAAGTTCCCAATTATACCAGTTATATTGCCATCTTTAGAGTATATTTCAAAATACAGGTTTTATTCATTAACAATCTTGAGCTGGGAGACTTGGAAATGGCAGTATGTACATCTCAGAGGTAGAAAATGCCATTTGTTTGAATATTGTTTGGAGAACAAGAATAGAAAAAGTGGAGTTTCGAGTCTGGTAATAAAATAAGCCACCCATCGCAGATAGGGGAAAGGCTCAGGTGGTTCCCACTATCTATAATGTCTGCCTTCTTTCCTCCCCCACCCCTTTTTTTTACCTTCCTTTTAATGAACAAGTGTTTATTAAACATGTATTATGTGTATTCTATCCTAGGCATTAAAAAAACAGATATCACTTTGCTCTCAAAATGAAATGTGAGATAATAAAGCCCTGAATTATAATTCAGGAACTAGAAATAGAATGCAGTAGACAGATTGGGAAATAAGCCAGTAGGACTTGCTGTTAGACTGATGTGAAGACGTCAGAAAAAAAAACATGAGTGCGCAATGACTTCCCTGTTTCAGGCTTAGATGACTGGGAAAAGGGTGATGCCAAAAAGGAAGCTGAGAAATATAGTTTGGTAGCAAGCTTATGTTTTTGTCAGGGCTTTTTAAAAAAATAAATAAGAATTCGGCAAACATTTGAATTTGCAAGATTTAAGCTGGGAGAAGAGAAATCAGGGTCAGTGATGTATTCTGGAGAATCATCATCATAAAGTAATGGTCAGTGCTAGAAGAGTAGATTCCATCAACCAAAGATATTGCAGAGTTAGAGTAGTAGTGGATGGTGATCCAATACCAACTTCTAAAGATAACTGGATTGTGAAGAATATACAAAGAAGACAGAGAAGTAAAGAAAGCACAGAGAAGTACTAGAGTAACTGGAGGCAGAGAAAGCCCTTAGTCGTGGCAAAAGCAGCAGAGTGTACTACTTAAAAAAGGAAAAATCTATATCGACTTTGGCAATACGAGTGTCTTTAATAATAGCAGTTTTAAAAGAAGACTGAGGACTGCAGTCAGATGGCAATGGGATTAAAAGTGAGCTCAAAAATGAGGAAGCAGATCTGGAGTCTGTTGAAAAGGATGAAAGAGAGAAGGAAAAGAGATGACTGCTACAGGGGAACCATGAAGGGAAAAGGATGGTGTTTGTTTCTTTGGACCATGGGATGGTAAACAAACCTGTGTTTTGTCTTCATTGCAAAAGCTTGCACAGTCACAGGATGGGAACAAAGGTTGAAGTAAGGTTCTAAAGGAATCTTGCAAAGTCTAGGGTCAAGAACACCTATAAACGAGTTGCCTTTTTCAGTTCTAATTATCCTCCAGTTCATAATCCTGCATCCTAACACATCCATTTCTATCTTAACCTTTTGTTCATTCTTTAAAATGCTTACATCTATGACAGCATAGGGAGGCTATGAAGCAGAGGACCCAAGTTGAAATCCCAGGTTACTGATATGTTACCTTGAGCAAGTTATTTGACATCTCTGTGAAATAAGATAATAATATCACCTCTCTTGTAGGATTATTAGTAACTGTTTCTAATTCATGGAGAAATTATGAGGATTCAATTCTTTAATTCATGTAAAGCTCTTAGAAATGTAACTGCACATGACAAGCACTCCACATATATTAGAAATTATTATGATTCTAGGCACATGTAAGTGACTTATGTGAATTACCTCTTTGAATCCTTAAAATTCCTCTATGAGTTAGATATTATTATTCATCCCATTTCACATATTATAATGACATCTAATAATTGTTGAAAACTTACTATTTTCTAGCCAAGGATTTAAAAGTTTTATATGCAACACCAATAACCATGTTTACTATTTATATACTATAATTTATATACCATATATATAATATATACATTTTACTATTTATATATATAATTTATATACTATAATTAC
>NW_016805534.1:0-7530 GCF_001698545.2 Rhinopithecus bieti
CCCCTTTGCTCATAAGGCAGTGTTTGAACACTGTTCCTGTGAAACTGAAAAAGTGATATTTTGGAGTGTATTGTGGACTATGGCAAATAGTGAAATATATACAAATAAAATATAGGAAGAAGTGTTCCAAGAATCTGCTCTCTGATATGTACATTCACTTCACAGAATTAATGCTTACTCTATGTTGCCCAGTTTCGAAACTCTGTCTTTGAAGAATCTGTGAAGGGATATTTCGTGACGCCTGGAGGCTTGTGGTGAGCAAGGAAACGTCTTCCGATGAAACCTGCAGAGAAACTTTCTGAGCAACTGCTTTGCGATGTGTGTATTCGTCTCATAGAGTTAAACCATACTTTCGATTGAGCATCTTGAAATCACTGTTTTTGTGGATTCTGAGGAAGGACATTTGGGAATGATCTTTAGAATATGGAGAAAGAAATATCCTAAGGTAAAATCCAGAAGGAAGCGTTCTGTGAAACTGCTGTGTGTCATCTTAATTCCTATCACACAGCTAAGCCTCTGTTTACATTGAGCAGTTTTCTAAACCTGTGTATGTTTAGCGTATGATGGGATATTCGGGAGCCTTTGAGGCTTATGGAGAAAATGGTAATATGTTCAGATCGAAACTGGAGAGAAGCTTTCAGAGGAACTGCTTTCTGACGTGTGCATTCCACTCATGTTGTTATACCTCTCTTCTCATACAGCATCAGGGAACTGCTTTTGGAGAAACAGGTACCAAGTGATATTCGGGAGCATGTTGATACCAATGGTGAAAAGGGAAATAGCCTCAGACAAAAAGTGGAAAGAAGCTTTCTAGGAAACTACTCTGTGATACGTGTAATCATCCCACATAGTTAAAGCTTTCTTTACATAACACAGCTTGGAAACTCTCAAGGATGGATCCATGAAGGGACCTTCGATAGCACATTCACTACTATGGTGAAAAAGGAAATATCTTCAGTTAAAAAATGGAAAGAACCTTTCTGTGAATCTGCTTTGCTATGTTTATTCATCTTACATAGATGAAGCTTTCTTTACATGACGCTGCTTTGAAACTACCTCATGGATGGATCTGCGAAAGATATTTGGGATCACATTTGGGCCTAAGGTGAAATAGGAAATCTAGTCAGATAAAAATGGGAGAGAAGCCTTCTGGGAATCTGCTTGGTGATGTGTGCATTCCACTCAGAGAGTTATGACTTTCTTCTTATAAGGCACAGTTTGAACAGTGTTCCTGTAAAAGCAAAAGAGGGATATTTGAAGCACATTGAAGACTATGACAAAAAGTGAAATGTCGTCCAATAAAAAATAGAAAGAAGCACTCGAAAAACTGTTCTGGGACTTGTCCACTCTTTTCACAGGGTTAAAGCTTACTCTACAATTCCCAGTTTGAAAGTCGTTCTTTGAGGGTTCTGTGAAGGAATAACAAGTGGCAATCGGATGCCTGTGTCGAGCAAGGAAATGTCATCCATCGAAAATTGGAAAGAAGCTTTCTGCGCAACTCTTTTGTGATGTTTGTGTTCATCTAATAGAGTTAAATCATTCTTTGGATTGAGCAGTTTGAAATCTCTGTTTCTGTGGAATCTGAGAAAGGACATTTGGAAACACTTTTTAGAATATCCTGAAGAGGAAATAACCTCAGAGAGAAACCAGAAGGAAGCTTTCTGTGAAACTGCTCTGTGTCACGTGAATTCCGCTCACACAGTTAAGCTTCTCTTTTCATTGAGCAGTATCATAACACTGTTTTTGTTTAGTCTGTGAAAGGGATATTCAGCAGCGCTTTGAGGCTGGCAGTGAGAAAGGAAACGTCTTCAGATAGAAACTGCAGAGAAGCTTTCTGAGGAACTGCTCTGTGACGTGTGCATTCCACTCACATAAATATACCTTTCTTCTCATAGAGGATTCCTTAATGCCTTTTGGAGAAAAAACTACCAAGAGACATTCGGGAGTATAGGGAGGGCTATGGTGAAAAAGGAAATATCCTCAGACAAAAACTGGAAAGAAGATTTCTCTGAAACGGCTTTGTGTTGGATATATTGATTCATTTCGCATGGTTAAAACTTTTCTTATATTATGCAGTTTGCATACTCTGTCATTCACGGATCCGCGAAGGGACATTTGGGAGCACATTAAGGCCTTTGGTGAAAGAGGAGATATCTTCAGCTAAAAACTAGACAGAAGATTTCTGAGAAACTACTTTGTGATGTATGCATTCCACTCAGGAAGTTATACCTCTTTTCTCACGAGGCACAGTTTCAACAGTATTCCTGTGAATCCGAAAAAGAGATATTTCGGAACGCATTGAGGACTATGGCAAATAGTGAAGTACACCGAAATAAAATCGAGAAAGAAGCATTCCAAGAATCTGCTCTCTGATATGTGCATTGACTTCACAGAGTTAATGCTTACTCTATGTTGCCCAGTTTCAAAACTCTGTCTTTGAAAAATCCGTGAAGGGATATTTAGTGAAGCCTGGAGACCTGTGGTGAGCAAGGAAACGTCTTCTGATGAAACCAGCAGAGAAACTTTCTGAGCAACTGCTTTGCAATGTGTATATTCATCTCAAAGAGTTAAACCATACACTGTTTTTGTGGAATCTGAGGAAGGACATTTGGGAACAATACTTAGAACATGGAGAAAGAAATATCCTCAGGTAAAATCCAGATGGAAGCTTTCCGTGAAACTGCTCTGTGTCACTTTAATTCCTCTCACTCAGTTAAGCCTCTCTTTTCATTGAAAAGTTTTCTAACCCTGTGTGTGTTTAGCGTGTGATGGGATATTCGGGAGCATTTTGAGACTTATGGTGAAAAGGGAAATATGTTCAGACCGAAACTGGAGAGAAGCTTCTCGAGGAACTGCTTTGTTACTTGCGCATTCCACTCAAGTGTTGTACCTCTCTTCTCATACAGCGTCGGGGAAACCCTTTTGGAGAAACAGGTACCAAGTGATATTTGGGAGCATATTGATGCTGATGGAGAAAAGGGAAAAGACTCAGACAAAAACTGGAAGAAGCTTTCTAGGAAACTACTCTATGATATGTGTAATCATCTCACATAGATAAAGCTTTCTTTATATTAGGCAGCTTGAAAACTGTCATGGACGGATCCATGAAGGGATATTCGGGAGGACATTCAGGACTATGGTGAAAAAGTAAATAACTTTAGATAAAAACTGGAAAGGAACTTTCTGTGAACCTGCTTTTGCTATATTTATTCATCTCAAATAGACGAAGTGTTCTTTACATTACGCAGCTTGGAAACTCCCTCGTGGATGGATCCACGAAGGGATATTTCGGATCATATTCTGGCCTATGGTGAAATAGGAAATATAGTCAGATAAAAACTGGAGAGAAGCTTTCTGAGAAACTGCTTTGTGATGTGTGCATTCCACTCAGGGGGTTATAACTTTTCTCTCATAAAGCACAGTTTGAACACTGTTCCTGTAAAACCAAAAGAGTGATATTCGGAACAGATTGAAGATTATTGCTAAAAGTGAAATGTCGTCCAATAAAAAACAGAAAGAAACACTCGAAGAAACAGCTCTCTGACATGTCCATTCTATTCACAGGATTAAAGCTTACTCTACATTTTCCAGTTTGAAAGTCAGTCTTTGAGGGTTCTGCGAAGGGATAGTAAGTGGCAACCGGAGGCCTGTGTGAGGCAAGGAGATGTCTTCCATCGAATATTGGAGAGAAACTTTCTGCGCAAATCCTTGTGATGTTTGTATTCATCTCACAGAGTTAAATTATTTTTTAGATTGAACAGTTTGAAATCACTGTTTCTGTGGAATCTGAGAAAGGACATTTGGAGACGCTTTTTCGAATATCCTGAAAAAGAAATAACCTCAGAGAGAAACCAGAAGGAAGCTTTCTGTGAAACTGCTCTGTGTCACGTGAATTCCACTCACACAGTTAAGCTTCTGTTTTTATTGAGCAGTACCATAACACTGTTTTCGTTTATTCTGCGAAGGGATATTCAGGAGCGATTTGAGGCTAACGGTGAGAAAGGAAACACCTTCAGATAGATACTGGAGAGAAGCTTTCTGAGGAGCTGCTTTGTGACATGTGCATTGCACTCACAGAAATTTACCCTTCCTCTCCTAGAGGATTCCAGAGTATCTTTTGGAGAAGGAGCTACTATGAAACATTCAGGAGTATAGGGAGGCCTATGGTGAAACAGGAAACATCCTCAGACAAAAACCGGAAAGAGATCTGTCAAACTGCTTTGTGTTAGATATATTTATTCATCTCACATAGTGAAAACTTTTCTTCTAGTACACAGTTTGAAAACTCCGTCATGCACGGATCCACGAAGGGACTTTCGGGCGCACATTCAGGCCTATGGTGAAAGAGGAGATATCTTCGTATAAAACTGGATAGAAGCTTTCTGAGAAACTACTTTGTGATATATGCATTTCACTCAGGGAGTTTCACCTCTTTTCTCACAAGGCAGCATTTGAACACTGTTCCGGTGAAACCCAAAAGGTGATATCTTGGAGTGCATTAAGGACTATGTCTAATTGAGAAATATACTGAAATAAAATCGAGGAGGAAGCATTCCTAGAATCTGTTCTCTGATGTGTGCATTCACTTCACAGAGTTAATGCTTACTCTATGTTGCCCAGATTCGAAACTCTGTCTTTGAAGCATCTGTGAAGGGATATTTAGTGACTCCTGGAGGCTTGTGGTGAGCAAGGAAATGTCTTCTGATGAAAGTTGCAGAGAAACTTTCTGAGTAACTGCTTTGTGATGTGGGTATTCGTCTCACAGAGTTAAACTATTCTTTGATTGAACAGGTTGAAAGCACTGTTTTTGTGGAACCTGAGGAAGGATATTTGTAAACGATCTTTAGATTTTGGAGAAAGAAATATCCTCAGGAAAAATCCAGTAGGAAGCTTTCGGTGAAATTGCTCTGTGTCGTCTTAATTCCTCTCGCTCAGTTAAGCCTCTCTTTTCATTGAACACTTTTGTAACCCTGTGTATGTTTAGCGTGTGATGAGATATTCAGGAGCAGATTGAGGCTTGTTAATCGACTGCTCCATCAAACGTATGTGTAACACTGTGAGATGAATTGACACATCACAAAGAAGTTTCTAAGAAAGATTCTTTGTAGTTTTTGTCAGAGGAAATTTCCTTTGTCACTTTAAGCCTCATTGCGCTCAGAAGTATCCAATTGCAGATTTCAAGAAAACTGTGTTAGCAAACTTAACTCTGAAAAGTGTAACACCGTGAGCTGCACTCACACATCATAATGCAGTTTCTCAGAACGCTTCTTTTCAGTTTTAATCTGAGGATAATTCCTTTTTCACTATAGTCCTCCGTGAGTTCTCAAATATCACTTTGCAGATTCCACGACAACAGTGTTACCAAATTGCTTCGTGAAGACAAAGGTGTAAATAGGTGAGATGAATTCACTTGTCTCAAAGAAGTTTCTCAGAAAGCTACTTTCCAGTTTTTCTCTGAGGATATTTCCTTTGTCACTGTCAGCTTCATTGCGCTAAGAGATATCCCAATGCAGATTTCAAGAAAAGAGTCTTAGCAAAGGGATCAAGGAAAAGCAATGTGTAACTCTGTGAGTTGCATCCACATGTCATGATGCAGTTTCTCAGAACGTTTCTTTCCAGTTTTATCTGAAGATATTTTCTTTTCACCACAGCCCTCAATGAGCTCCCAAATATCACTTGGCAGAATCCACGACAACAGTGTTAAGAACCTGCTGCAAGAAGGGAAAAATGAATCTCTGTGTTATGAATTCACACATGAGAAAGCAACTTCTGAGAAAGCTTCTTTCTAGTTATCTGAGGATATTTCCGTTTTCACCATAGGCCTCAATGCGCTCCCACATATCACTTTGCAGATTCCACGAAAACACTGTTAGCAAACTGGTTCATGAACACTAAGTTGTTACTCTGTGAGATGAATTTACATATCACGAAGAAGTTTGCCACAAACTTTCTTTCACCTTTTTAATTGAGGATATATCCTTTAACACCATAGGCCTGAATGCGATCCAAGGTAGCACTTCTCAAGTTCCTCAAAGACAGTGTTAATCGATTGCTCCATGAAACGTAAGTGTAACTCTGTGAGATGAATTGACACATCAAGAAGAAATTTTTAAGAAAGCTTCTTTGTAGTTTTTGTCTGAGGATATTTTCTTTGTCACCGTAAGCCTCGTTGTGCTCAGAAGTATCCAAATGCAGATTTCAAGAAAACTGTGCTAGCAAACTGATCTCTGAAGACAAAAGTGTAACTCTGTGAGTTGCATTCACACATCATAATGCAGTTTCTCAGAATGCTTCTTTCCTGTTTTAATCTGAGGATATTTCCTTTTTCACCATAGCCCAAATGAGCTCCCAAATATCACTTTGCAGATTCCACGACAACAGTGTTAGCAAACTGCTTCGTGAAGACAAAGTTGTAACTCGGTGAGAATAATTCACATGTTACAGAGGAGTTTCTCAGAAAGCTACTTTCTAGTTTTTTCTGAGGTTATTTCCTTTGTCACCATCAGCTTCATTGCGCTAAGAGATATCCCAATGCAGGTTTCAAGAAAAGAGTCTTAGCAAGGGATCAATGAAAAGGAAAGTGTAACTCTGTGAGTTGCATCCACATGTCCCAAGGCAGTTTCTCAGAACGCTTCTTTCCAGTTTTATCACAGGATATGTCCTTTTCACCGCAGCCCTCAATGAGCTCCCAAATATCACTTGGCAGAATCCACGACAACAGTGTTAGGAACCTGCTACAAGAAGGGAAAGTTGAATATCTTTGTGATGAATTCACAAATCACGAAGCAATTTCTCAGAAAGCTTCTTTCTAGATTTTATCTGAGGAGATTTCCGTTTTCACCATGGGCCTCCCTGCACTCCCAAATATCACTTTGCAGATTCAACAACAACAGTGTTAGCAAACTGCTTCCTGAACACAAAGTTGTAACTCAATGAGATGAATTCAAATATCACAAAGAAGTTTTTCCGAAGGCAACTTTGTAGTTCTTATCTGAGGATATTTCCTTTGTCTCCATCAGCTACATTGGGCTAAGAAATATCCCAATGCAGATTTCAAGAAAAGAGTCTTAGCAACGGATCAATGAAAAGCAAAGTGTAACTCTGTGAGTTGCATCCACAAGTCACAATGCAGTTTCTCAGAACGCTTCCTTCCAGTTTTTATCTGAGGAGTTTTGCTTTTTCACCACACCCCTCACTGGGCTCCCAAATATCACTTTGCAAATTCCATGAGAACAGTCTCAGCAAACGACTTCATGAGGAGAAAGGTGTAACTCTGTGAGATTAATTCACAGATCGCGTTGATGTTTCTCAGAAAGCTTCTTTCTCATTTTTAATGGAGGATATTTCCTTTGGCCCTATAGTCTTCAAAGGGATCCGAAATATCAGTTCTCAGATTCTACAAAAACAGGGCTAGCCAATGGCTCCACGAAACACAGGAGTAACTCAGTGAGTTGAATTCATACATCACAGAGCAGTTCCTCAGAAAGCTTCTTTCTTTCTTTTTTTTTTTTTTTTTTTTTTGCATTCCAA
>NW_016805534.1:11016-12562 GCF_001698545.2 Rhinopithecus bieti
AAACAAAAACAGTGTTATGATACTGCTCAATGAAAAGAGAATCTTAACTGTGTGAGCGGAATTCACGTGACACAGAGCAGTTTCACAGAAAGCTTCCTTCTGGTGTCTCTCTGCAGTTATTTCTTTTTCACGATATTCAAAAGAGCGTTTCCAAATGTCCTTTCTCAGATTCCACAGAAACAGTGATTTCAAACTGCTCAATCCAAAGAATGGTTTAACTCTGTGAGATGAATACAAACATCTCAAAAGAGTTGCGCAGAAAACTTCTCTCCACTTTTCGATTGAAGACATTTTCTTCTCGACTCAGGCCTCCATTTGCCAATTACTATCCCTTTGCAGAAACCTCACAGAAATCTTCTTTGCTGTTTTTGTCTGAGAATATTTGCTTTTTCACCATAGCCGTCCCTATACTCCTGAATGTCTCTTGGTACCTTTTCTCCAAAAGGGATTCAGGTATCCTCTTTGAGTAAAAGATATATTTCTGTGCGTGGAATGCAGACTTTAAAAAGCACTCCTCACAAAGCTACTCTCCAGTTTCTATCTGAAGACGTATCCTTTCTCACCGTAAGCCTCAAAGCGTTGCTGAATATCACTTCGCAGACTAAGCAAAAACAGAGTTATGATACTGATCAACGGAAAGAGAAGCTTAACTGTGTGAGGGGAATTTGCGTGACAAAGAGCAGTTTCACAGAAAGCTTCCTTCTGGTTTCTCTCTGAGGTTATTTCTTTTTCAGGATATTCTAAAGAGCGTTTCCAAATGTCCTGTCTCAGATTGCACAGCAACACTGATTTCAAACTGCTCAATCCAAAGAATGATTTAACTCTGTGAGACGAATACAAACATCACAAAAGAGTTGCGCAGAAGGCTTCTCTCCAATTTTTGATGATAGACATTTCGTTTTTTGACACAGACCTTCGGCTGCCACTTACTATCCCTTTGCAGAACCCTCAAAGACGGACTTTCAACCTGGGAAATATTGATTAAGCTTTAACCCTGTGAAAAGAATGGACGTGTCAGAGAGCAGTTTCTTCGAGTGCTTCTTTCTGTTTTTTATTGGATGACATTTCACTTTATGCCATAGTCTTCAATGTGCTCTGAATATCACTCTTTTGGTTTGACAGGGACAGTGTTCAAACTGTGCCTTATGAGAAGAATGTTATAGCTCCCTGTGTGGAACACACATATCACCATGCAGCTTCTCAGAAAGCTTCTCTGCAGTTTTTATCTGACTATATTTCCTATTGCACCATAGGCCCGAAAGTGTTCCCAAATATCCCTTCGCAGATCCATCCACGAGGGACTTTCCAAGCTGTGTAATGTAAAGGAAGCCTCATCTATGTGAGATGAATAAACATAGCAAGAAGCAGATCACAGAAACCTTCTTTCCAGTTTTTATCTGAAGATATTTCCTTTTTCACCATAGTCCTGAATGTGCTCCTGAAAGTCCCTTCGTAGGTCCGTCCATGACAGTTTCCAAGCTGCGCAATGTAAAGAAAACTTTATCTATGTGAGATGATGACACATATCACAGAGTAGTTTTCTAGA
>NW_016805535.1:0-2553 GCF_001698545.2 Rhinopithecus bieti
GTTTCTTGAATGATCCTTGTGTTTTGCTTCAGCAATTGTGCCTGATAGGCCATTCCATATGTTTATTACGTTCTAAGTAGGAGGAAAAGATCTTGCTAACATCTGTTATGGGTTGGTTTCTTTTAATTCTCATTTACATCCCTTGCAATTCTTACATTTCTGGAAATGGGAGCTCAATTGTCACAACATACTAATAAAATAGTATGTGGCTTAACCGTTGAAATGTTTATAGTTTGATGTGTTATTTTATGGTATTAAATCCTAATTATTAGAAATTAGAATGATTTTGATTTTATCCTCAGCTAAAATAATAAAATAATAAAATTAAAAAAAAAAAAAAACTAGAATAACCTATCAAACAAAGCTGTTCCATGTAACTAAGAACTCATTAACCCTGAGGTTCTAGGACTTAATGAAGTCAGTGAAATAGCAGATGATAGTCTCTCATGTGCAACTAGGGCTGCTGATGGGAAAAAAATACAATATCACAGATTCGTCCATGATGTGGCTGGATCGTTGGGTGTGCGAAATGCATTAGCCCTGACTCAGAGATGCCCTCTCCTGCTCATCTTCCTGTCGTTCTGGTGCTGAACACCTGTGCCCACCCATAGCGATCGGTGACCGAGGGCATGAGCACAAACACTTTCCCTTTCTCCCTTTTTTCTTTCCCTCTTTTCCCTTTATTCATTTATCTATCCTTCTTCCTCCCCTTCACAACCCCAACTCTTTTCATATCATCAACAACTGGCAAGTACAGTCCCTGAGGAAGACACAGATGACTAAGAAGCAGCTTCTGCCCTTAAGAAGCCCATGATCTAGTCTGGGAGACTGACATATAATCTGAGGATCAGACAGCCTGATGAACACCATGATCATGTGCCTGACACCTTAGAATAAAGAAAATATGGCAACTCATGTTGCTAGGAGGAATCAGGAGATCTTTGCAGAGCATCTGGCATTTGTGACGTGTCTGGAAGTTCATTGTCTTTGAATGTAGGAGACCACCGTTGAGGCACGTAGGCTGGACCCAGGAACCTTGGACCCTGCATCAAACACAGGCTGCTGAATGGAAGATAGGTGACATTGTCTCTGCCCCCAGTCACTGCCCTGGCTTGCCCAGAGGCAAGAAATTAAATTGTTATAGGTGGTGTGTACTTGTACCTAAAGATGTAACTGCTAGCTGAGGGGAAATAAGGCCCTGAAGATTGTTAGGGCAGTGAAACTATTCTTTATGATATTGTAATGGGAAATATATGACATAGTACATTTAGCAAATCCCATAGAACTGTACAACACAGAGACTAAACCCTAAAATAAACTATGGATGCTAGTTAATCATAATGCATGAATATTGGTTCATCAATTGTACCAAATGTGCCACACCAACACAAAATGTTAATAGTAGGAAAAACCAGAGGCCAGTGGGGGGACAGAGTATACAGGAACCCAATATATGTGGCTCACATTTTCTGTAAACCTAAAACTGGTCTAAAAATCAAAGTCTATTAATTTTTTAAACACTCTGATATAGTATGTCTACGTTCTCTTAGCTCCTTGTCTTTGTGAAAATAAGAGCAGAATTTTGGTTTTCCTTCTTTAGGACAAAAATTACATTTTAAAAAGCTCCTCCATTACTTTTGATATATCTAATTTTTTAAATAACTGGATCAAACACTTTAATATTAATGAATGTAGAGCCAATAGGATATCCTGGTAGATTGAAAATGGGAGAAACAGAGGCATAAAGGATGATGCTGAACTTTTTGGCTTGAGCAAGAAGAAGCAGGGATGTTACTAGGGTGAGCCAAGTGAGAGGTTGAGGGCATAAAATTTAAGGAGGACCTTGCGTAGCCATACAAAAGTAAGGCCAGCACTTTCCTGATGCTCTGAATGCCTTAAATGTTGTGCCCAACTGGCTGGCTTGCTTCACCCTTGTCCTAGTCCTGACTGGAACAATGGTGTCACCATCCACTGAGTTGGGGCAGGCTGAGCAGAAGCATGTTTTGGAAGGTTGGATTAAATATAGAAGCCTTGTTCTGGATATGTTGACTCTGAGATGGCCGTTGAACATTCAAGTGGAGACATCAGGTAGTCAGTTGGATCTCTGAGTCTATACCTCAGGAAAGAGGCTGAGACTAAAATTATGTATTTAGAAGTTATCACAAAACTAGATGAACTCATGAAGAAAGTGAATGCAAATGGATAGATAGATAGATGAGGGAAGAGTTTCAAGGCCTGAGCCATGAAATACTTCTATTTGTCAGAAAGAAAAAGAGGAACCATCAAGGAACCTTGAAAAAAAGCAAGCAATAAGAGAAGGAACACTGGCAGTGTATATTCCTGGAAGACAAGACAATGCTTCAAGGAGCAGAGAGTAATAGATTCTGTTTCATGCTGCTACAGTTGAATTAGACAAAGCTTGAAACTAGAACTTTGGTGTTAGTAGCATTGAGATCATCAACAATGTTGACTAAAACAGTTTTAATGGAGAGATAACAACAAAAGGCTGAACAATGTGCCCTGAAGAGAGAAGAGAGGAGAGAAATTTGATTC
>NW_016805535.1:5329-6899 GCF_001698545.2 Rhinopithecus bieti
TGGCTCATAATCCAAATGAAAAGAGATTATCTATTTTCCAGAGACCCTGTATTAAATCTCAAAGTTGAATTTGATTGATTGGCTAGTGGGTAGGGAGATGAAATTCTCTGGTCTTGGTCATTGGAGGAGGGTAACATGTTATTTCCGCCTTATTCAAGTTTCATGGAGTGAGTGTTTACTCAAAAGAAGAGATACTGGGCAAACAACAGCCATCTAAGACAGAGAGATGCTGAAAATTTTCCGTTTCCTCCTCCACATCCACTCTTGATCCTTTTCTAACCTAATTTTGTGCAAAGGAAGCTCACTTCCTTAGCCACTCTCTTCCTTTGTCTTCTGACTTTATGTCAAGGGCAGCCAATGAAGCACACTGCTGTGGGATTGGAAAGCAAGAGGAAAGAGCCTTAGTGGGGTTTATTCCACCCCACCTGGCCAGACAGTGATGTGGCAGTGGTGGTGGCAGTATCCCTCACTGAAGCAGCTCTTGCTGGGTGGTATCTCCCATGTGCAAGTTCCCCAATGCTCTGATAAGAGCTCTCACCACCCCATCCCCACGGGCCTGATGGTGGGAATAGCCTTCAATACCACTAGTCCCTGGGCGCCTCCCTACTCCTAGTGGGTTCCTTAACTTTGCCCATACCCTGAATGAACTCTTGATAAAACCCCTTCAGGTATCCTTTTTTTAGCATGCCAGCTGACCCAGCCAGGACTTGGTACTTATGGCTTAAATGATTATTTCCGCTTTCTAGCCGACAAAGTCAAAGCTTCAACATTTTCAGAAACTTACTAAAGACCACACAATAAGGAGGATGTGGGATTGGGACTGAAATTTTGGTTTATTTGCCTTCAAAGTCTGGATCCTAAAAGAACAATTTCTCCCCTTTTGACAGGCATAAACCCAAGAGGATCTATGCCATTGTCATGTGCCTTGTCTGTCTATATTCTACTGAGTGTGATGGGCCAAGCAGATGGGGATTTTGCTTCCTTAGTAAAATTGTCTCTTAAGTTAAAAGAAAATCAAAATAAGATGGAGAATCCCCTCTCTTACATTCACAACTTCATGGCTGACTCCAGTTTGCGTTTTGATAATGTGCATATTCCATTTCTTATACTCTGTGAGTAAATGGGCCCTTCATAAGCCCATCCAAAGGGGAACTTATAATTTTCATTCTATCCCCTCTCCTTGTACTTTTCTTAAAGTGAATTGCTAGTTAATGCCTGAGAGAGTAAAATTCCTGATCCAATTTTTTAACAAAACGTATAGTTTTATGTGGAGGAAAATAGAAATCTAGAGGATCCTGGGTCTCAATGAACTTTACTCTTCTGAGGAAGGTTAGCAACTGGGATAGGAGTCAGTAGAGGCACCCTCATTAGTCACCAGCTCTGACTGTAAACAGTGGAATAATCGGTTATCGTTCTTTACCATAGAACTTTCTCTGGCACCAGATTCATGTAAGTATAATTCAGAAATATAAAGTGGATAACAGCTTATTGTCCAAGGCTCCCAGGGACCAAAAAAGAAGATGCAAAACAAATGCTTAAAAGTAGCCAAGTAACTCTGACCTGGAGTGCT
>NW_016805536.1:0-588 GCF_001698545.2 Rhinopithecus bieti
CGTCCTGGGAACTGCTCTGCTGGGCTTTCCCTAAATATGCCTCTTTGGGGAAGGGCCACACAGCCCAGCACGGAAGGAGGTAGGAACAGCCAGAAAAGGTTTCTTGGGAGAAAGGGTGGCTGAAATGAGACGGGAGGTATGAATAGAAGGTAGCCAGCAAAAGCAGGTGTAGGGAGGTGAGGCAGTGCTGCAGGTGAAGGCAACAGCCTGGGCAAAGATGGATGGAATGGGGGTGGTTTGTTCAGGATGCTCAAGGTAGCCTGAGTTCAAGATGGGGAAGGAGAGATTGAGAAGAAGAAGAGAGGAAGAAGAAAGAATGAGGGACGGAAGAAGGAAGAAGGGAGAAGGGAGAAGGAAGAAGGGAGAGGAAGAAGAAGAAGAAGAAGGAGGAGGAGGAGAGGAAGAAGAGGAAGAGGAGGAGGAAGAGGAAGAGGAAGGAGAAGAAGAAGAAAAGAGAGAGAGGGAGGGAGGAAGGAAGGAAGGAAAAGAAAAAAAGAAAAGAAAGAGGGAGGGAGGAAGGAAGGGAAAGAAAAAAGAAAGAAAGGAGAGAAAAGAAAAAGAAAGAGAGAAAGAAAGAAAGAAAGAAAA
>NW_016805537.1:0-2146 GCF_001698545.2 Rhinopithecus bieti
CCAGCCTGAAATAAAAACTCTTAAAGTCTTCAGGGGCTGTCTTGTCTGGGCCCTGATGACTCTCCCGCCCACACTGCCCTGTGCTCTAGCGGTAGGTCCTCTGTCTATCCCTTGAATGTGCCATAATCTTTTCTGCTACAGGTCTTTTGCTCCTGCTCTTTCCTCTGCCTGGAGCACTCTTCTTTTCCACTTAATTTACACTTATCCTTCAATCTTAGCTGAGTGCTGTTTCCTTAGGGAAGGCTTTCCTGACTTCTCTAACTAGGTCAGAAAACATTTTTTTTTTTTTTTGAGACAGAATCTTTCTCTGTCACCCAGGCTGGAATACAGTGGCACCATCTAGGCTCACTGCAACCTCCATTCTCCCAACCCTCCAGCCCCCCAGGATCAATCAATCCTTCCATCTCACCCTCCCAAGTAGCTGAGACCACAGGTGCACACTGCCATGCCCCATTAATTTTGTACTTTTGTAGAGATGGGGTTCTGCCATGTTTCCCTGGGAGGCTGGTCTCAAACTCCTGGGCTCAAGTGATCCTCCTGCCTTGGCCTCCCAAAGTGCTGGGATTACAGATGTTCGAACCATTGTGCCCAACCAGAGCCCAATATTTGATGCTCTTGTAGGACTGAATATACTAACCCTTGTCATTGTTTAAATTGTCCATTTATGTGTAGACAACTTGGCTAATTATCCACATTTAATTTTAATTTTTGGTTAAATTCTATCTCCTCACTAGCCTGTGAAACATACAAGGACAGAGAGTAAGTGTTTAGCTCACGGTTAGATCCCCAGGATTCAAAATAGCAAACAATAGGTGCTCAATAAATACTTATTAAATGAATGAACAGAGAACAGACACCAAAACCACGTTTCCAGGTGATGAAATTATGAGTAATTTTGTTCTCTCTCTCTGCGGCGTATCTATATCTTCTTTTCCTATTCGTTTTCTACCAGAAAAAGTGTGCTGTGAGTTAAAAACTAGTCTTTTGTGGACTAGTGTGGAACTGTCTGTTCCTGATTCCTGTGGAAGAAGGAATACATTCATAACATGCTCCATTAAAAAATGAGTTCTAGGCCAGGCAGAGTGCCTCACGCCTGGAATCCCAGCACTTTGGGAGGCCAAAGTAGGAGGATGGCTTGAGGCCAGGAGTTCAACACCAGCTTGGGGAACATAATGAGCCCCCTGTCTCTATGAAAAAATAAAAATAAATTAATAAATAAAAATTAGCCAGTCATGGCAGCACACACCTATAGTCCCAGGTACTCAGGAGGTTGAGGATTGCTTGAGCCCGGGAGGTTGAGGCTGCAGTGAGCTGTGATTGTGCCACTGCACTCCAGCCTGGGCGACCTAGCAAGACCCTGTCTCAAAAAAAAAAAAAAAAAAAAAAAAAAAAAAAAAAGGCCAGGTGCAGTGGCTCATGCCTGTAATCCCAGCACTTTGGGACGCCGAGGCAGTTGGATCACCTGATGTCAGGAGTTTCAGACCAGCCTGACCAACATGGCGAAAGCCTGACTCTACTAAAAATAAAAAGTAGCCAATTGTGGTGGCAGGCGCCTGTAATCCCAGATACTCGGGAGGCTGAGGCAGGAGAATCGCTTGAACTGGGGAGCCAGAGGTTGCAGTGAGCCGAGATGGCGCCATTGCACTCCAGCCTGGACGACAGAGCTAGACTTCATCTCAAAAAAAAAAAAAGGATCCTCAGGGCTGCCAACTTTATAGTAGAAGTCGAGGTGGTAGTGGATTTCTCCTACACAAAAGACCAAGTAAACAAAAAGGAAAAGAAATTTAAAGAACCAAAACACCAATCTTATCTGAGTTCTAGTTTTCCAGGGTGTGATCCAGAACCTATGGATCAAAACCAGAATCCAGCAGCAATTCAGCGTGAGGCACTAACAGTTCTCCTGCTTCCCAATGCCCCGTACCCCACCTCTGCTCCCGCCCACGAATCTTCGTTTTGCAGGTCCCTGTAGCAGCCTTGGCTTTCACACCCTCATACACAATAGTTAAGGACACTAAAGCCCATTCGCCTACCCTCTTTGATAAAACAGTGACAGCAAGACAAAACATCACCAGCAAAAGTCTTTAAAAATTTAAAGACCCTGATAAAGTCCTCCATTCTGCATCTGCCAGGGAAGGAAATGGCCTCT
>NW_016805538.1:0-1164 GCF_001698545.2 Rhinopithecus bieti
TCACGCTAATGAGTTCCTTCCAGGCAAGGACTCCATTTTATTTGACTTTATTTCTTTAGAACTAATGGGTCACTGGCTAAGAAATAAAATATAAAAGTAAATGTTTAAATAATGATATTGAACTGAGTACTAATGAAAATAATCATCGGAGCCAGACAGCCTTAGTTCAATTTCTGGAGCCATCATTTACATGTTGAGTTGTCTAGAAAAAAGTTATCCAATCTATCCGAGCCTTATCTTCCCTTTCTTTAATATAAGAATGACTCAACTTTCTCAGGTTGTTCTAAAGATTAAATGATGTTATATAAACATTGAATAAATGTTGACATAGGAGAATATGGTCAGTACTCCACTAATGACAACTGTTATTAGTAAACTCCTCTGGTTTTTAGGACACTCCTACTCCCCAGGACTACTCCCTAAATGCCTACTCCCTAAAAACCTCAGCTAAAATGCCACGTGCCTCAGGAAGCCTATGCAACCTATCCCTAGGTTAAATTGCCTCTCTTCTCTAGTCACTATAAGAACATTAATTTTGTTTAGATTATTATTGCACATATTGTGCAATTTTAACATTTTTGCTTTTGTATTAGTCTACCCCAGTTACATGTAAGTTTCTTAAGATAAGGAAGTATTTCATATGTCTTTGTATTCATAGTAGGGATATAATTTAATTAACCAATTTGTTAAGACATAGGAAATATTCTTTTCTTATATTTCTATTTTAATTTATGGATAAATTCTTGTTTGGGAGAAAATTTATTTTAGGACATTGTGCCATAATACTATTTTAAAAAATAACTATGTTACCCTGATACAAAATACTGTTGTTAACTCAGTTTGAATATGAGAGTTCTGGATATCTTCTAAAGGAATTCTTAACATAATAAGAAAGGCGCAGCTAACCACTATTAAAATACTAGTCCACGGGCGGATCACGAGGTCAGGAGATCGAGACCATCCTGGCTAATACGGTGAAACCCTGTCTCTACTTAAAAATACAAAAAACTAGCCGGGCGACGAGGCGGGCGCCTGTAGTCCCAGCTACTCGGGAGGCTGAGGCAGGAGAATGGCGTAAACCCGGGAGGCGGAGCTTGCAGTGAGCTGAGATCCGGCCACTGCACTCCAGCCTGGGTGGCAGAGCAAGACTCCGTCTCAAAAAAA
>NW_016805538.1:1338-23144 GCF_001698545.2 Rhinopithecus bieti
AAAAAAAAAAAAAAAAAAAAAAAAAAAAAAACTAGTCCAGATAGACAAAGAGTTCTTTGATTATTATTGTTATACACAACATTTTTATTCTGTTTACCTTTAGTTAGATTAAATCAATGTCTATTAACCATGAAAGCTAAGAAAAAGAACAAGTAACCTATATCTTAGGTATGTGGATGTTTAGTCAATCTATCACGTGGGAAAAACACGTGTCGGTGCAACTCATTCTGGAATATTAGAAATAAGGAAAACACATATAAATACAGGCTTAGAGACCAAGAACATTTTTATGTATCTGGAATAACAAGCCTTATTAATGCAATGCTTTGAAAGGACATAAGAGCTCCTTACGAATGAGTTTAAGATGAAATTCAGAAATTCCATGAACAATAGAACACAACACAATATTAAAAAGAAAACATAAAATTAGTAAGGGCGGTATAATCCTCTCCTTTGAAAATTCATTTTAAAAGGCCTTTTCTATGCTATCTCACACAAACCTTTTAGTGATACTTTCATATAATTTTAGACTAAATTCAATCAATTTAATTTAATTTAAAATTCAATCAATTTTTACCAGAAACATTTAATATGCTACTTACTCTGTTTTGACACTTTAGATAAAGGATAATGTATATTTTAAGAGTCTGGGATACATTTAGTAGATTTCAGAGATTCTCATATGATCAAGGTCTCAAAAATACAGAAGCCTAGGACAAAATAGAATAAACAAATGAAGAAAGAAAGAGAGAGCGAGAAAAAGAAAGACAGCAAGAAAGAGAAATATATAGAGAAAGAGGGCAAAATAGAGAAAGAGAGGGGGAGAGAGAAAGAACAGAAGGAATGAAACCTACATTTAGTAGATTTTAGAAATTCCCACATGATCAAGATCCCCAAAATAGAGGAGCCTAGGAAAAAAATAGAATAAACAAATGAAGAAAGATGAGAGAGAGAAGAAAGAGAGAGAGAGAGAGAGAGAGAAAGAATGAAAGAAAGAAAGAAAGAAAGAAAGAAAGAGAAAGAAAGAAAGGAGAAAATAGAAAGAAAATAGAAAAAAGAGGGGGAAGAGAGAGAAAGAACAAAAAAGAAGGGGAATGAAGAGGAAGGAAGGAAGGAAGGAAGGAAGGAAGGAAGGAAGGAAGGAAGGAAGGAAGGAAGGAGAATCTTGGAATACTGTCAAGAAATTTTGTATAGATGAGCTCTGAAAACTGATATTATATCAGAACTCTCTAATCTCTAAGGTGGACTCATAAACTTCAAGGAGATTTCAGGACAATTTGGTAGGAAAATCTCAAAAGGTAGTTGTTTGAACTTCTTTGAGAAACCTCCAAACTGCTTTCCACAGTGGTTGAACTAATTTACATTCCCACCAACAGTGTATAAGTGTCTTGTTTTCTCTGTAACCTCACCAACATCTGTTATTTTTTTGACCTTTTAATAATAGCCATTCTGACAAGCATGAGATGGTATCTCCTTGTGGTTTTGCTTTGCATTCGTCTGATGATTAGTGATGCTGAATATTTTTTCATGTTTGTTTGTCACTTGTATGTCTTCTTGTGAGAAGTCTCTGTGCATGTATTTTGTCCACTTTGAATGAAGTTATTTTCAGCTTGTTGAATTGTTTATGTCCCTTACAAATTCTGGATATTAGACCTTTGTCAGACACTTAGTTTGTGAATATTTTCTCCCTATTCGTAGGTTGTCTATTTACTCTGTTGATAGTTTTGTTTGCTGTGCAGAAGCTCTTTAATTAGGTCCTGTAAGTATACAGATTATAAACCAAGAGAATCCCAATTAATTGTGAAATAATTCCACCAAAGTTAGGTTCCATAAGGGAGACAGATGGTCATTAGAGAGGCTTATTAGGACGTGATCTAGCATGATATTCAAAAAGTCTCACAGTTGCTTCATTGCCAAGTTTTAGATAATTCATTTTTGCATATCAGTTAAAAGAAGATGAAATAGCTTAAGACTCGACTCTAAAATACTAATTAGCATCAATGATGAGGAGAAAAAAATAAATGGGTGGAAAAAATAAATCTGCTCCAAACATTTGGAAGAAAGGGAAATCCCATACTGATGTTGGTAAATGGGAGGATACACGTGTGTGGGAGAAAGATTTTCTCTTAATACAAGTTCCCCTCAATCCTTACGTTGATAAAGTAACTAAGAAAGATGAAATTTCCTTTAGTGATTTATCCTTAATTGTGAACACTCTCTTTCTTATTTTCCTCTCTTTCGCTACTTCTATTCCCTGCAAAATAACTTCTATCATTAATGAAAACTCTGCATTTTCTCACCTAATGCTAATTCTACCTTTTCTCTAATGATGCGAAATTATTTGCAGTCTCCTTCCCTAGTTCAGGGCCATATGGCAGGTTACCATCCTACTCTTAGTCCACTGCTGCTCCAGTAATTATGTTATTTGGCACCATAGTCTTGTCACTCTTTTTTCTTTTTTTTTTTTTTTTTTTTTTTTTTTNCATTCTCCTGCCTCAGCCCCCCGATCAGCTGGGACTACAGGCGCCCGCCACCTTGCCTGGCTAGTTTTTTGTATTTTCTTTTTTTAGTAGAGTCAGGGTTTCACCGTGTTAGACAGGATGGTCTCGATCTTCTGACCTCGTGATACGCCCATTTCGGCCTCCCAAGTGCTGGGATTACAGGCTTGAGCCACCGCACCCGGCCAGTCTTCTCACTCTTACTACCTTGGTTGTATACTTACTTCAGCCATATTTAAAAAATAAAAATGAAAAATAAAAAACTTGGTATTTTCCTCTTAATTTTCATTTCAAGGGGGCTATGATTTTATCATCCACAATTTTTTCATTTACCTCAAATTGTCAATTAGGCAATCAGGAGTCTTAAGGAGACAAACTGCTATCAAAAAGACATTCTGTACATTCTTCTCCAGCAAAATGATCCAATAAGGACTTAAGGAATTATACATCCAGAAACAAAACATAATTTCTAAGAACAGTAAACAATGCTATACTCTTCTGTTAGCTTTTTAATAGGGTTAATAGACTGGAAACTATATGAGGAGAAGGAATGCGCTTATTCTGCTTATCACTGAAACATCAATAATAACAAAATTTCTGTCTTCACATATAAGAATTTGTTAAATTTGCATTGCATAAATGAATAATCAAGTAAAAAATGAATTGCAAATAAGTGAGACAAAGTGAATTTACAAGCATATTATGCATGGATCGATGGCTGACATTTAAAACAGTTTTCAATCAGGAGGGCAGAACAAGATGGTGGAATGAGAAGCTCCACTCATCCTCCCCCGACCTCAACCCCTGCAAGGACACCAAGTAAACAGCGATCTTCAAAGAAAAAAAACAAAACAAAACAAAACACCTTCATAAGGATCAAAAAGCAGGTGAGCACTCATAGTGCCTGGTTTTATCTTCTTATCACTGAAAGAGGCACTGAAGAGGTAAACATAAAAGCAGTCCTCAATTGACAGTGTCAATCCTCCCCCAATTTCAGTAGCAGCTGCATGGTGCAGATAGCTTCTCTGGGCGCTAGGGGAGGGTGAACACAGCAATTGTGAGGCATTGAACTCTGTGCTACTCTGTTAGAGCAGAAAGGAAAAACGGACCAAACTCAGCTGATGCTCACCTATGGAAGGAACATTAAAACCAGCCCTAGCTAGAGGGGAATCACCTATCCCAGAGATCAGGAACTTAAGTTCTCTCAACCTCACCACCATAGGATGCAGCACTCTATGTCTAAGCAAACTTGAAAGGTAGTCTATGCCATAAGGACTGCAATTCTTAGGCAAGCTCTAGTGTGAATTAGTCCAAGAGACAATTACCTGGAGGGCCATGTGACACACGGAGACACTAACTTGGGCAGACAAGGAAGTGCTAGCATCACACTGCCCCTTACCCCAGGCTGAAGAGCTCATAGTTCAAAAAGAGACCCCTTCCTTCTGCTTGAGGAGAGGAGAAGGGAGAGTCGGGAGGACTTTATCTTGCATTTAAGATACCAGCTCTGCCACAGCAGTATACGGCACCAGTCAGAGTCATGAAGCTAATGCCCCAGGCCCTACTCCCAGATGGCATTTCTAGACACACCCTTGGCCAGAAGGGGATCTGCTGGAAGGGACCCAAAATATCTCATGTACTCCATAAATATATACACCTACTATGTGCTCACAAAATGTTAAAAATAATAAAACAAAGAAAAAGTAAAAAGTAAAAAATAAAATAGTTTTCTAATAAAATTTTGGGCAAGATATTATAAACCATCTAAGAGATAATTCTGTCTAAATTATTTTAGATGGACCAATCTACATCAGCCCAAAAATGGCAGGCACATTATCTATTTCTTATCACGTTTTTGGTTAGAGTATGAACTAGATTAATATTGAGATGTCCAACTATTATGAAATTCTAAATTTTTTTAAAGTTTTAAAAATATATTGCTCAAAATTTAAAATTAATTGATGGATTAAAAATAGATTGACTTATGAATATGTGGTTATTCTTTGTTAAGATAATGAAAATGTAGTGAACTCTTATTTTTAATGCTGCACTGTCAATATCAACTCTATACCAAAAGGATACTTCATATATTTTTAATTTTTTCTAACAATATTTGTAATTTTGAGAATCTTCCTGAAAAGAAAATAAAAACAAATCACTTTCTGTGTCCCCCCTCCCCAGTAACTGTTATAATAATTTAGGCAATAACTGGAGTAGAAATGTCAGCTAAATGGTACTGGAAACTTGCTTTCTTGTTTAATCAAAAAATTAAGAAAAGCCTACAAATCACACATTATATCATTATTTTAATATATCAATCTGATGCTTCAACAGAGTTGAAATTTTTGAGATTCTAAATTATCAGAGAAACGTTGATATTCTTTAATTATTTGATCATGTTTCAGATGTTTCAGCATGAGAAAGTTACTTAGTTTGCTCTTTGGTGTTTGAGTGTTGAGGTCATGAATTATTACTAGAAAACTATTCAGGTTTTTTTTTTTTAGAAAAGTAAAATAAAATTAAAATAAGAACATATATCTTACATATCTTACTGCTCAGCCAGCAGCAATTTTTGCAGTGGTTACCATGTTTTCATTTTGAACTTTTCGTGGGTAAACAAAACAAGCACTATTTAGAGATTCTACCTAGATAGTAGATATACATATTTGTGTAAAGCCATAGAAATAAATGCCAAGGATATTTTTTGCTTTTTAGTGACTTTGAAATGTCAGTCATTAAGGCTATTATAAAATTGGGATTTCTAAAAGTAGGAAACAACCTAAAATGAATTTATTATTTTGTCATTTATGTGAATGATTTATTTTAGAAAATGCAGCATCTCTCTAAGAAAACATTCTAACAATTTTATATAATTAAATTGAATGAATATAAATAATAATTACATTAAACTAATATGCATTCTGTAGATTGTTGCATTTTAAAATACTAACATAGTAGATTTATGAAAATGTATAGATTACTTTGAGGAAACTTGAATCTATCCACTATAATGCCAAATAAGATGCATTATTTCTGTAACTGGAATGAATTTACCCTGCCTTCGTTTTAACAGTCTTATTTATTATTTAGTAATATCAGATGAGAAATTACACATCATTCCTTAACTTGAATTGATCTGATGTACAAGTAACTCACAGTAATATCACCTTGGTCTATCGGTGAAAAAGGCATTTTATTAAAAAAATTATGGATTATGAAATTTAATAATTTTAACCACTTAAGTCCAAAATTTTATGTACTGTTTTATAAAAGTCTTTCTAAAATGCCAAATGTTTCTATGATTTCTATATAAATACTCTGACTATGCCATTAACTTCTGTTAAATGACTATGTTATGTTGATGAAAATTACTTACAATGTTTTGCTGACATATGTGTGTATGTAATTTTCAATACAAAAGACTAGACTTTATCCTAGCATTCACTTCGTATAATTTTATAATTTTTGAGTGGGCTTTCTTTTTCCATCTTATATCTCCTGTAATAGTCATTCTTCTGATACCTAATTGTTTTTTCTCCAATATTCAGATTCTATAATATTCTATACTTGGAAATTAAATATAGTTCATGACTTATATATACATATGTTGAGTTAGAATTTCTGGATAAAATGTCAAAAGTAATATCTATAACCATAAATAGTATATATTTTTAGTTAACAAGCATTCTCTTAGCTTTCTTGGATGTCAAAAATAATTTTCTATTTCTATGTTATTGCCTCTATTCTGGAGTTCCTGATATTGTCTCAATGTAAATAAGATGTCTGTATATACATGTTAGTCATTGTTACTTGGCAAGGCAACTAAACAGAAGCAGAAACTATTGTGGAAGGAATCTTCACATACAAATTAAATATCTTATATTTAAGTAACAAGATATTATAAAATAAGTCTGGTGCATATTTAGGGAGCAAATTTGTCATTTAAAAGTTCTGGATTCCTTAAAGGATGATGCACTTGGAAAATAAAGCAATAAAGTATTATGAATTGAACCAACAAATATAAAAAATACAAGTTGATGTTTCAACAACAAAGACATACTTCAACTCACAGATAATGGTGGCCATGTTACTCAGTTTGGGTAAATAAGATGAAAGCAGGAGTAAATAAATATCCTGGGAATGTTTTTACTTTTCTGATAAAAGAAACAGACTTGAATATTACTGCTCCTTTCTCCTTCATCTTAAGCATTGATTTAATGTCTGGAGTTAGACAATTATTTTATAACCAGGAAGGAAAAAAATAAATTGAGCAGAATCAGGAAGATTCTCTCTGACATCATTAAGGGGCTTACCCAAGGTCAGTAACTCTCTGCTTCCAGACCTGCTGCAAATAGTATTCCTGAATGATAAAAGCATTAACTAGGAATTTTTATAAACAGAGATAAAATGGATAAATCTTGAAGATCAATGTGATTTTATTTTGGCAACTTTTGTTATAAATCTTTGTTTAAATAAATGGTATACAAGCATCTGTAGTATAGCATAAACTCAGTCTTCTCTAATACAGAGTAGACAATATTGGCAAAAGCAGCTTCAGTTGTCTGACATGTGTTTAAGTTTCAAGGATGTCACTTCTAGTCATGTGACCTCGGGTAATTTAGGTAGCTGCAGGTACCTCAGGCTCCTCTGTGATTGCTATTAATAGTTATACCTACCTCATAATCATGGGCCAGATTAAATGACTAGTGCACGTAAAACATGCAGCAGAGTGTCTGGTATTATTTATTTGTAGTATATTCTTAGTTAGATATATTGATTATCTTATAGGCTATATAAGATTAAATAAATTAACAATAATTAGAGTGTCCTTAAATTAAATTATACTGCCTTTGAAGTCAAAGTTTACATGATTCTTTAGGCATTTATTATGTGTTTACTAAGTATCTGGAACTCTACTAGTTGCTAGAAACAGAGATAATTAGAACAAAATTCTTTCAGGAAATCTGAAGTGGCAAGGAAGATGAAGATTAAAAATGAAAACATGGTAAATGTTAGAATGTACTTACAAATATGGTTTGGAAGGAGTTAAAAGAGAAGTATGTTTAACTCATAAATATATATATATACACACACACACATTATACATATACATATATGTATATATTATACATATACACCAGGGAAGTCCCATCAGATATTTGTACTGAGTATTAATAAAAATGTAGATAGAGGACAAGGGAGAATATGCCATTTTCAGCAGAGAAAAAGCACTTACAGAGTCAGAGAGTTGCACAGCACAGCAGCATGTTTTGGAAAATAAAACCTTTAACACATGACTGTGGCAGAGTCTTACCAGGTGAAGTAGCAAAGGTGAAATAGAACATATCCCCGGGGTCCAATTATGAAAGTTCTCATATAGCTCTCAAAGTTTGGATTTCAAATCAGTACAAAGAGTGGGTTTCAAATTATATTTCATAGAATCTATCTATTCTGCAAAGCCTCTAAGGGCCGCTAGATTGCATGAGAAAAAGCAAAAACAGGTGCAGTTTTAGGGGTCAAATGCAATTTAAGCAATTGCTATATCTTTAAAACAAAATACTTAATACAGATTCATAACTAGGTATTCGTACATAATTATTTTTGAAAAGGGGAAAATGCTTTCAAAAAAGTAAAGGATTGATAATCAAATAATCTGGTCATCTTTTTATATTTTTTACATAAATGTTTTTTTCTGGTAAGGATGCAGGGATGTTCCTGTGAGACATATTAATAATTAACCTGAGAAATGAGATAAAGTGGACCCAAAATAAGGCTTTAGAAATGGGAATGGAGAACAGCTGGCAGTTGTGATACGTATGAAAGGTATTACAGACAGTTTGGGGAACTTCATACAAAAGTCTTCAACATTTTTTCATGTGCCTTCCACAAGCAATGTTGAAATACTTTTATCTGTCTTCCTATGTTATTACATTGATTTGCATTTTTTTTTGTGTTTAATTCATTAAAAAAGATAGAATAGCATTTTGTAATGGACATTCAAGAAAACTGTTCATTACTGTAAAATTTATACAGTAGAATCTAAATTCCATAGCAAACTGATTCCAGCAATTACTCACTTTAAATTCATTAAAAACTGTTCTTTAACAGTTGTAAATTTTATCTCACTATTTTGCTTATTGAGTCTACCCTAATAAAATATAACACACTTGAAAGTTTGGACTGGCCACTACATTATAGTCCTTTCCAATTTGAAAGTAAATTAATATTTTAAAATTATCTTCATCTTTTTGTGAACACGAGATTTTTAGCATTAAATTTTACAGAATAAAATAGTACTTTGTCAAGGGTGAGTGACCATATTGTCTACGCATGTAAGTACCTACCTATATATCAGTATTTATACCAGTGCAAAAAACAGCATTTGAATGTTTATCTAGGAAGTAAATTTGTTTCTAAACTTGTTTCAACTTCATATTGTTTTGTTACTAACAAATATTAGCATATGCTGATTCTGGTATGGCAAAACTGTGCACTTTTAGAGTTTAAAAGATTTTAGCATTCTAATATTTCTACAACTTTTGGACATTTGATTCTAAAGCAGATTTTTCTTTCATTAAAATGAGGGAATATATCTTGAATATGTTTTAATTACTTAGCATTTGTTTAGTATAATTTTCGTTAAAATTCATATAGGACAAAATGACAGCCATACAGTCATCAAAATAATATAAGTAATATGCTGTTGTAAATAAAAGTAATAATACATTTTAGATTTGAGTAAATTTTCTTCTGTTTTGTTCTAAGAAGAGTTGCTTCTACTCAAGTTTTAGGGAGAAGGATTGGCTAATTTATCCCCTGCTATAATCCTTTAATAACAAATGATCATAGAGGAACAGATGAAAGAAGTAGCTTCATGGAACACCCACTGGAGTGGGATAACAGAGGAAAAGAGAACATTCCGAAGCCATTGCTAGCTGAAAGTCTCCAGTGGATTGACTCCTGGGAAATTCACCATCTTGGGGCAGAAGGAAGAACAGGAAAATTTACTATTTGATAGTTTTTCTTCCTAGTGTAAGCAGGAAGCTGTTTAAAGCCAAATAACCATAGAGACAGAGGAGTGTAATTTATGAGAGTCAAATTGTAATTAGCTACAGAAACTTGAAAACTAACTTGTGTGTACTTTTGAATTGGATGTGGTTTTTATTGTCATCTCCCTTAAAAATTTCACATAAATGATGGAATGTAATTGAAGAATGCTATTTGAACAGAATAAATGGAATTCTCAATAGCTGCATATAGTCCTTGGGGTTTGTTTCCTTATTTCATAAATTAAATTTGAGCAAGGAAGACTTCTTATTGATAAAATTGATTTAATAAGCATGAATGTAGCCTGTGGTGAAAGGTAGGTGCACATAACACAAAATGTAAAACTAGTGATGCAGGAAAAAATGTTTAAATATATACTGAAAATTGAGAACACATTCAAAATACAATAGTATTTGTTCGGAATTTATATGCGGTTTTGAGCAACAGGTGCAGACATCATAGCATAACAATTGAAAACATTGGCATAGAATGTTGATTCTGTATAAATATTTTATATACTTATTCACAAATGCTCAATTTCTGCATTCAGTTCTAAAATCATTTCAATCTAAAATGACTTATTAATCATTTTAAAGATATTTTAGCAAAACGGTATTTGCATGTTTTATTTATACACTTGATTTTATGTTCTTGATGTTATACCTGTTTTGCAAACAAGAAATATATTGAACATATTTATTCAGTTCCTCCTTTCCTAATGAACACCAGTTCACAGGTGTGTGTGTGTGCGCGCGCGCACGTGTGTGTGTCTTTAAATACAAATGTTTCATATGTTCTATATTTGTGGGTTTGTTTTTACTTCCGTGATGTCCTCAGGTACATACAATGTGATATTTGGATTCCAAAAACTATTATCACTCTGAATTCTTGTACTTAAACTGCACTGGAATTGCCATTTTCCACTTTTCATTTCTTTCTCCTGAAAACATCTATATCAATAGCCTTCGACTGGGGGCAACTTTGCCCTCCAGAGAACATTTGGCAATATCTGGAG
Organism: Rhinopithecus bieti; assembly: GCF_001698545.2. Taxonomy (NCBI): domain Eukaryota; kingdom Metazoa; phylum Chordata; class Mammalia; order Primates; family Cercopithecidae; genus Rhinopithecus; species Rhinopithecus bieti. The sequence goes on from NW_016805538.1 coordinate 11,896, forward strand.
ACATTTTTGTTTTCTCAAATGATACGGGGTGTGCTGCCAGCATCTAGTAAGTAGAATCCAGGGATGCTGCTATACCTACCACAGTACCCAGGACAGGCCCAAAACAAAGAATGATCTGGCCCCAAATGTCAGTAATCTCAATGCTGAGAAATTCTGAACCAGAAAATCGGAAACATGGTATTAAGATTAGAAGATGAAATATTTGGCCGGGCGCGGTGGCTCAAGCCTGTAATCCCAGCACTTTGGGAGGCCGAGACGGGCGGATCACGAGGTCAGGAGATAGAGACCATCCTGGCTAAAACGGTGAAACCCCGTCTCTACTAAAAAATACAAAAACCTAGCCGGGCGACGTGGCAGGCGCCTGTAGTCCCAGCTGCTTGGGAGGCTGAGGCAGGAGAATGGCGTAAACCCAGGAGGCGGAGCTTGCAGTGAGCTGAGATCCGGCCACTGCACTCCAGCCTGGGCAGCAGAGCGAGACTCCGTCTCAAAAAAAAAAAAAAAAAAAAGGAGATGAAATATTTGATAAATGAATTGAGTATATGATGTGGTTTCTGTCACAGCTGGCTTGTCTAATGGCTAGTCATCCTCATTTCTTCTCTGCTAATTGAATCCAATATTCAGTAGCTTGCAAAGCCTAGTGAATAAATATTCAGTAGCTTGCTTAGCCTAGTGAATAAATTATAACAAGTCTAAACTAATTAGGCAGCCAGAACATTCTTCTTTGCTAATTATTGGCTTAAAATAGGATGTAAAAATTTTATTTTAAGAAAGTCTTCTAGAAATTTCCAGGAATATTGGAATCTTTATTCTACCAAAGGAGATAAATTTACAAAGTGAAAATCCTTTTCTCTTTGTCCTTTTTTTTTTTTTAATTATATTCGTGCCCTGGATTTGATTACACGAGGACACTATACCTGAGGCTATAGCAGGTATCTTATAACCATGAGGTGGCAAGTCTATATGCCAAATCCAACACTAAGATTTTAGAGTAGAAAGATCCTGGATTCCTATTGTTGACTTCTGTAGCCATCTCTGAGATTATGTGTGTACAGAATATTATTAATAGGTAGTTATATGAAGCTGTAGCTGGATGATCGATACCAAACTAACAACTTCTGTTTATAATAAATGCAAAACTACATGAGATACAAAAATAGCTTTTGAATGTATCAGAGAAAAATCCAAGGCATCTACAACCTTAGGGTTCAAGATACCATTAAGAAAGAAAGTTCAATGAGGTTGATCTATTTTTGTTGTTTTTTCTTCATAGAAAATTACTGATAAACTTCATGTGAAATACAACAAAACACTTTGTGTCAAGATTTTGAAAAAAAGAAAATGGAAATTGTGGAGAAATGGGTCAAATATTCTATGCACAACTCAACCTCCAGACATTTATTAATTTCTAATTGTCATATGGGCTCTAATTAGAGATAGAAAAACTAAACAGAAAGTAGATGATAAGGGGAAACGTTCTAAATTTAGACATTTGCCATGATTGAGAAGTTATAAACTCTTGGGGTGATCAGACCCAACACCAGGCCATTGGGGCTATGAAGTCCAGTGGAGTCAAAAGAATGAGAAAAGACAAGTTGAGAGAGAAAGTGGGACCAGGGGGGGCAAAGCTAGTATGGAGGCTGTGAAGGGCCCTGAGATCTGGGAACCCATGCTATTTATTGATTATCAAACAAAGAAACAGGTGGTGAGGATGTGGGGGTTGAAAGGAAGCAATGTATCAAGTGAATGAGCTACAACTGTGGCGGTTTAGCATTTTCCTGGAAACATATGGCTACTTGAGATAATGGGAATGCTAGAGGCAAGGAGCCAGCAAGTCTAGCAGACATGCAAGCCCTGCCTCAGCTTCTCTCCAAACACTCGGCTTTTCTCCCAATAATAAATGAGTTGAGTCTCAAAAAAAAAAAAAAAAAAAAAAGGAAAAAGAATAATAAAAGAAAGAAAAGAAAGGAAGAAAAAGAAAAAAAAGACAATAAAAAATTTTGGACTTAGCTATGGATTAGAAAACAAAATACCACATGTTCTCACTTCTAAGCGGGAGCTGAATTATGAAAACACATGAATACATAGAGGGGAACAACACACAATTGGGCCTATTGGAGGTTGGAAGTTGCAAGGAGGGAGAGGATCAGGAAAAATAACTAATGGTTACTAGCCTTAATACTAGAGTGATGAAATAATCTGTACAACAAATCTCTGTGACACAAGTTTACCTATGTGAGAAGCCTGCCCATGTGCCATTGCACTTAAAACAAAAGTTTTTAAAAAAACCTTTGGACTTTCATTTAAGAATGCAAAATGTCTAAGTCCTAGTGCTAAAGGCAAAGTGCAGCTATTCCAGTCATTAATAATAATAATAATAGTAATAAATTATTATTTATTTAATCAGAGGAAGACAAAGAAGAAAGAGAAAAGAAGAAAATAAAGAAGAAAATTTTAAAAGAAGAAAATGAAGACATGCATCCTCAAATTATCTCAATTTCTCCCTAATCAAGCTTCTCTGTTTATATTCCTTGCCTACTGGGAGAAAAGTAATATTCTCTGAAAGAAAATAGCATCATCCAGAGACTCTATAATTTTTAATCACAACATTCTACATTTAATATCAAATTATCAAGCATGTTATAACAATAATATACTAAAAGCTGAAGTCCAAGAAAAAAATTAAGATATAATGAATAAATCTGCAATAATCCAGATAACAGCATTAGTACAAATAAGTTTTTTGGGTTTTTTTTTGTTTTGTTTTTTGTTTTTTTTGAGACAGGGTCTCACTCTGTCAACAGGCTGGAGTGCAGTGGCATGATCTCAGCTCACTGCAACTTCCAGCTCCCTTGTTCAAGTGATTCTCCTGCCTCAGCCTCAGGAGTAGCTGGAAATACAGGCATGTGCCACCATGCCCAGCTAATGTTTGTATTTTTAGTAGAGACGGAGTTTCACTATGTTGGCCAGGCTGGTCTAGATCTCCTGACCTCATGATCTGTCCCCTTCCGCCTCCCAAAGTGCTGGGATTACCGGCATGAGCCACCAGGTCTGGCCACAAATAAGTTTTAATATATCTGTGACTAACATATGAAAAAGATAAAACATCTTATTAGAGGACTGTAACCTATAATAAAGAAACATATCAAAAAAATATGAGAACTTAAAAGTACTGAGAGGTGACAATGTGCCAGCCCTCACTTGCTCTTGGCACTTCCTACGCCTCGGCATCCACTCTGGCCATGCTTGGGCAGGGGTTGTTTCTGCTGGCGTGGGTTCAGGGTGGGCACAGGCATGGCGGGCCCCACATTCTGCGTGACTGGCTGGCACCTGCTGGGCTTGATTGGAGGCGAGCTCCCTCTGGGCTGCCAGAGTGCCTGGGCTGGGTGCTGCAACAGTCCTGTGGTGAGAGCCGGTGAGGGGTGAAGCTGGCTGGACTTCTAGGATGGGTGGGAACTTGGAGAACTTTGTGTCTAGCTAAAGGATTGTAAATGCACCAATCAGCACTCTGTGTCTAGCTAAAGGTTTGTAAATGCACCGATTAGCGCTCTGTGTCTAGCTAAAGGTTTATAAATGCACCAGTCAGCGCTCTGTGTCTTGCTAATCTAGTGGGAACTTGGAGAACTTTTCTGTCTAGCTAAAGGATTTTAAACACACCAATCAGCCCTCTGTGTCTAGCTAAAGGATTGTAAATGCACCAACCAGCACCCTGTCAAAACGGACCAAGGAACTCTCCTCTGTAAAATAGACCAATTGGCTCTCTGTAAAATGGACCAATCAGCAGAATGTGGGTGGGGTCACATAAGGGAATAAATGTAGGCTGCCCAAGTCAGCAGCAGCAACCCATTCAGGTCACCTTCCATGCTGTGGAAGCTTTGTTCTTTTGCTCTTCTCAATAACTCTTGCTGCTGCTCACTCTTTGGGTCTGCATCACCTTTATGAGATGTAACACTCACTGTGAAGGTCTGCAGCTTCACTCCTGAAGTCAGCGAGACCACGAACCTACCAGAGGGAAGAAACTCCGGACACATCTGAACATCAGAAGGAACAATCTCTAGACACATCATCTTTAAGAACTATAACACTCACTGTGAGTGTCTGCGGCTTCTTTCTTGAAGTCAGTAAGACCAAGAACCCACCAATTCTGTACACATTTTGGTGACCCAGATGGGACTATTGCCAAGTGGTGAGACTATCACCTATGGCCAAGCGGTGAGTACCATCGGATCCCTTTCACTTGCTATTCTGTCCTATTTTCCCTTAGAATTCTGGGACAAAATACCAGGCACCTGTCAGTCAGTTAAAAGTGACTAGCACGGCCATCGGACTAAAGACACAGATGTAAGGCTTTCTGGGAAAAGGCTCTCTAACAACCCCTGACACTTTGGAGTTGGGAGTGTTGGTTTGCCTGGAACCAACTCCTGCCTTTCCTGTACTTCTGGGCTGAGCTGAGGGTCGACAGAGAGGAAAGACATTCAGCTCCGAGATCCTGACAACAAGTTGGTTGACCCTGTGGCCATGAGTGGAACTCTCAAAGTCATGTCGCCCAAGCGAGACTTGCCCATCTAGCCTATCTGCCCTGACCCTTGCCTCATGGGTCCTAATGCCTGCCAGACAATCTTCCTCTTGCCTCTCTTCTCCGAGGCTAGTCCCACTTCTAAAAATCACTCCCTGTCTCTGGTGCTTTTCTAGTTTCTCCTATAAGAATGATTTCTAGTATAAATTCCAGGACTCTGATACCTTATTTAGGTACCTGGACTCACCAATAAGAAAGACAAAATTTTTGCCCAAAGCCCCATTGTTGGGGGTACCATCTGGAATTATAGGATCCCACCTCAGACTAGCAGGCATAAGAAATCTATTCCTGAAGCTAGGATATGGGGAGCATCAGAAATTTTATCCTTCCTATTCATATAAGTGAGGACAAAAGGTGTCACTCTTCCAACCCTGGAGATCCCTTCCCTCCCTCAGGGTATGGCCCTCCACTTCATTTTTGGGGCATAACATCTTCATAGGACACGGGTAAGTAAGGGCCCAATACCAACAGCTTAATGCTTAGGACTCCAACAGGTTTTCGAGAATGCATCAGTAAGGACCACTAAATACCATTTTTCTCGATCCTCTTTGTGGCCTACGAGGACAGGCAAGGGTGCAGGTTTTCAAGAATGTGTCGGTAAGGGCCACTAAATCCGACCTTCCTTGATCCTCCTTGTGGTCTGGGAGGAAAACTAGTGTTTCTGCTGCTGTGTTGGTGAGCGCAACTATTCCGATCAGCAGGGTCCAGGGACCATTGTGGGTTTTTGGGCAGGGGTTGTTTCTGCTGCTGCATCAGTGAGTGCAACTATTCTGATGAACAGGGTCCAGGTACTGTTATGGGTTTTTGGACAGGAGGAGAAACAAAACAAACCAAAACTATGGGCGGTTTTGTCTTTCAGATGGGAAAAACTCAGGCATCAACAGGCTCATCCTTGAAATGCATCCTAAGTCATTGCGACCAATTTGATCCACAAACCCTGAAAAAGAGGTGGCTTATTTTTTTCTGCACTATGACTTGGCCCCAATATTCTCTCCCTGATGGGGAAAAATGGCCAACTGAGGGAAGTATAAACTACAATACTATCCTGCAGCTTGACCTTTTCTGTAAGAGAGAAGGCAATTGAAGTGAAATACCTAATGTCCAAGCTTTCCTTTCATTGAAGGAGAATACACAACTATGCAAAGCTTGCAATTTACATCCCATAGGAGGACCTTTCAGCTTACCCCCATATCCTATACCCTTAGCCTCCCTATAGCTCCCCTTCCTATTAATGATAAGTCTCCTCAAATCTCCCCCGCCCAGAAGGAAATAAGCAAAGAAATCTCCAAAGGGCCACAAACTCACCAGACTATCGGTTATGTCACCTTCAAGCTATAGGGGGAGGGGAATTTGACCCAACCCAGGTACATGTCCGCTTCTCCCTCTCTGATTTAAAGCAGATCAAGACAGACCTGGGGAAGTTTTCAGATGATCCTAATAGGTACCTATATGTCCTACAAGGTGTAAGGCAAACCTTCCATCTCACTTGGAGAGACGTCATGCTATTGTTAGATCAAACCCTGGCCTTCAATGAAAAGAATGTGGCTTTAGCTGCAACCCAAGAGTTTGGGGATACCTGGTATCTTAGTCAAGTAAATGATAGAATGACAGCTGAAGAAAGGGACAAATTCCCTACCAGTCAGCAAGCAGTCCCCAGTATGGATCCCCACTAGGACTTCGGCTCAAATCATGGGGACTGGAGTCGTAAACATCTGTTGACCTGTGTTCTAGAAGGACTAAGGAGAACTAGGAAAAAGCCCATGAATTATTCAATGATGTCCTCCATAACTCAGGGAAAGGAAGAACATCCTTCTGTCTTCCTTGAGCGGCTACAGGAGGCCTTAAGAAAATGTACTCCCAGGTTGCCTGACTCCCTTGAGGATCAACTGATTCTAACAGATAAGTTTATTATCCAANCTATCGGTTATGTCACCTTCAAGCTATAGGGGAGGGGAATTTGACCCAACCCAGGTACATGTCCGCTTCTCCCTCTCTGATTTAAAGCAGATCAAGACAGACCTGGGGAAGTTTTCAGATGATCCTAATAGGTACCTATATGTCCTACAAGGTGTAAGGCAAACCTTCCATCTCACTTGGAGAGACGTCATGCTATTGTTAGATCAAACCCTGGCCTTCAATGAAAAGAATGTGGCTTTAGCTGCAACCCAAGAGTTTGGGGATACCTGGTATCTTAGTCAAGTAAATGATAGAATGACAGCTGAAGAAAGGGACAAATTCCCTACCAGTCAGCAAGCAGTCCCCAGTATGGATCCCCACTAGGACTTCGGCTCAAATCATGGGGACTGGAGTCGTAAACATCTGTTGACCTGTGTTCTAGAAGGACTAAGGAGAACTAGGAAAAGCCCATGAATTATTCAATGATGTCCTCCATAACTCAGGGAAAGGAAGAACATCCTTCTGTCTTCCTTGAGCGGCTACAGGAGGCCTTAAGAAAATGTACTCCCAGGTTGCCTGACTCCCTTGAGGATCAACTGATTCTAACAGATAAGTTTATTATCCAATCAACTGCAGATATCAGGAGAAAGCTCCAAAAGCAAACCCTGGGCCCTGAACAAAATCTAGAGGCATTATTAAACCTGGCAACCTTGGTGTTCTGTAATAGGGACCAAGAGGAATAGGCCCAAAAGGAAAAGCGAGATCAGACGAAGACCACAGCCTTAGTCATGGCCCTCAGACAAGCAAACCTTGGTGGTTCAGAGAGGACAGAAAATGTAGCAGGCCAGTCACATGGTAGGGCTTGTTACCAGTGTGGTTTGCAAGGATACTTTAAAAAAGATTGTCCAATGAGAAACAAGCCGCCCCCTCATCCATGTCCACTATGCTGGGACAATCACTGGAAGGTGCACTGTCCCAGAGGACAAAGCTTCTCTGGGTCAGAAGCCCCCAACCAGATGATCCAACATCAGGTCTGAGGGTGCCCGGGGCAGGCGCTAGCTCATGTCATCACCTTCACTGATCCCCGGGTATGCTTAACCATTGAGGGCCAGGAAATTGCCTTCCTCCTGGACACTGGCACAGCCTTCTCAGTGTTAATCTTCTGTCCTGGACGACTGTCCTCAAGGTCCATTACTATCCGAGGAATCCTGGGACAACCTGTAAGCAGGTATTTCTCCCACCTCCTCAGTTGTAATTGGGAGACTTTGCTCTTTTCATATGGCTTTCTTGTTATGCCTGAAAGTCCCACACCCTTATTAGGGAGGGATATATTAGCCAAGGTTGGAGCTATTATCTGCACAAATATGGGGAACAAGTTACTCATTCGTTGTCCCCTACTTGAAGAGGGAATCAACCCTGAAGTCTGGACATTGGAAGGGCAATTTGGAAGGACAAAAAATGTATGCCCAGTCCAAATCAGGTTAAAAGACACCACCACTTCTCCTTATCAAAGGCAATATCCCTTAAGGCCTGAAGTTCATAAAGGATTACAGGATATTGTTAAATATTTAAAAGCTCATAGCTTAGTAAGGAAATGCAACAGTCACTGCAACACCCCAATTCTAGGAGTACAAAAACTGAACGGTCAGTGAAGACTAGTGCAAGATCTCAGACTCATCAATGAGGCAGTAATTCCTCTGTATCCAGTTGTACCCAAGACCTATACCCTGCTCTCTCAAATACCAGAGGAAGCTGAATGGTTCATGGTTCTGAACCTCAAGGATGCCTTCTTCTGTATTCCCCTGCACTCTGACTCCCAGTTTCTTTTTGTCTTTGAGGATCCCACAGACCACACGTCTGTGGGAAAGAGAGAGGAAGAAACTGTGAGGCAAAGAGAAGGAGACAGAGGAAGAGACAGAGTGACAGAAAGTTAAAGAAGGAAAGAGAGGAAGAGACAAAGAGGGAGTCAGAGAGAAAGAGAGAAAGAGCGACAAAGAAGAAGTTGAAGAGATAGAAAGAGAGAGATAGAAACAGTAAAGAAAAATCAGTGTACCCTATTCCTTTAAAAGCCAGAGTAAACTTCTGTGTACCCAGCCAAGGTTTATTCTTCTTATGTGGAAAGTTGACCTATATCTGCCTCCCCACTAACTGGACCGGCACCTGCACCTTAGTCTTTCCAAGTCCCAACATTAATATTGCCCTAGGAAATCAGACCCTGTCAGTTCCTCTCAAAGCTCAAGTATGTCAGCACAGACACATACAACTAATACCCCTACTTAGAGGGTTAGAAATAGCTACTGCTACAGGAACCAGAATATCCAGTTTATCTACTTCATTATCCTACTACTACACACTCTCAAAGGATTTCTCAGACACTTTGCAAGAAATAATGAAATCTATCCTTACTGTACAATTCCGATGACTCTCCAAAGCCGCTGAGGCCTAGACCTCCTCACTGCTGAGAAAGGAGGACTCTGCACCTTTTTAGGGGAAGAGTGTTGTTTTTACACTAACCAATCAGGGATAGTACGAGATGCCGCCTGGCATTTACAAGAAAAGGCTTCTGAATCAGACAACACCTTACACATTCTTATATCAACCTCTGGAGTTGGGCAACATGGCTTCTCCCCTTTCTAGGTCCCATGGCAGCCAAGTTGCTGTTACTCGCCTTTGGGCCCTGTATTTTCAACCTCCTTGTTAAATTTGTTAAATTTGTTTCCTCTAGAATCAATGCCATCAAGCTACAGATCGTCTTACAAATGGAATCCCAAATGAGTTCAACTAACAACTTCTACTGAGGACCCTTGGTCTGACCCACTGGCCCTTTCACTGGCCCAGAGAGCTCCCTGCTAGAGGACATTACCTCTGCAGGGCCCCTTCTTTACCTCTATCCAACAGGAAGTAGCTACAGTGGTCATTGGCCAAAGTCCCAATAGCAGGTGGGGTGTCCTGTTTAGAGGGGTGATTGAGAGGTGACAACGTGCCAGCAGCCCTCACTTGCAGACTTCCTTGGCCTCAGCATCCGCTCTGACCACACTTGACGAGCACTTCAGCCTGCCACTGTTGCTGTGGGGCCCCTTTCTGGGGCTGGCTGAGGTTGCAGCCAGCTCCCTCTGCTTGCTGTGAGGTGTGGAGGGAGAGGCGGTGGCAGAAACCAGGGCTGCACATGGTGATTGAGGGCTGGTCTTGGTTCCTGGTGGGCTCAGGCTCGGGGGGCCCTGCATTCTGCGTGGCCGGCTGGTGCCTGCCGGGCTTGATTGGGTGATGAGCTCCCTCTGGGCTACCAGAGTCCAAGGCTGGGTGCTGCAGAGTCCCAAGGCAAGTGCTGGTGAGAATTGAAGCCGGCTGGGTTTCTTGGATGGGTGGAGACTTGGAGAACTTTTGTGTCTAGCTAAAGGATTGTAGAAACACCAATCAGCACTCTGTGTCTAGCTAAAGGTTTGTAAACACACCAATCGGCACTCTGTGTCTAGCTAATCTACTGGGGACTTGGAGAGCTTTTCTGTCTAGCTAAAGGATTGTAAATGCACCAACCACACTCTGTGTCTAGCTAAAGGTTTGTAAATGCATCAATCACACCCTGTCAAAACGGACCAATCAGCTCTCTGTAAAATGGACCAATCAGCTCTCTGTAAAATGGACCAATCGGCAGGATGTGGGTGGGGTCAGATAAGGAAATAAAAGGAGGCTGCCTGAGCCAGCAGCTGGCAACCCACTGCAGTCACCTTTCACTATGTGGAAGCTTCGTTGTTTCGCTCTTGGCAATAAATTTCTCGCTGCTCACTCTTTGGGTCATTGCTGCTTTTATGAACTGTAACACTCACGGGGAAGGTTTGCAGCCTCACTCCTGAAGTCGGTGAGACCATGAATTCACCATAAGGAATAAACTCCAGACTCATTGGAAGGTCAGAAGGAACGTACTCCTGACACACCATCTTTAAGAACTGTATCGTTTACCGTGAGGGTCCACGGCTTCATTCTTGAAGTCAGCGAGACGAAGAACTCTCCAATTCTGGACACAGTACAATAACTAAAATAATATATGCATTAAAAGCATTTGTATATGGCCAGAAAGTGGTTTAATGTTCCGAAAGATGAAAATTTAATACATGTAGAACAATGCAATTTGTAGTGCATAGAAAAAAGGGTTAATAAATCCAAAGAAAATACATGAAATGCAATACAAGTTATGAAAAAAAGTATTACTGTACATTCAATTGGAATATTACTACAGAAGTTACAAAGAATGAAGCAAAAGCAATATTTGAAGAGATACAGTCTTAAGAATTTACAGAAATAACAGATTATATCAAGCCGCAAATTCAATACTTGCTTTTAACACTGAAAATGATTTAAAAAATTTAAAACCCTATGAATATTGTAATAAAACTTTTTAACTATCAAGGAAAGGGGCATCAGGGTAATGTTCTAAGCAACACCAAATTAAAAAGATGCATTCCTTTAAAAGGAAGAGTAATGAGTCTGACGATTGTTTTATCGTCACAAACAATGGGAGACAAATGACTTTGGGATCACATCTAAAAAGTGTAGAAAAAAAAGTAACTATCAATCTAGATAGAATTTAATACACAGTAAAAATATCTTTTTAAAATGAAGATTAAATATATATTTTTGGAGAAAAATAACTCTAATACATCCAAGAAGGTAATAAAGCCTTTTCTAAATTTGTATCTCTTGCAACAGCAGACTTAGAATGTATGAAACAAAACAAGCATAATTTAAAAGAAAAAAAGTTGCATTCATAACTGAAGCTGAATAT
>NW_016805538.1:26762-33049 GCF_001698545.2 Rhinopithecus bieti
CATCCAAGAAGGTAATAAAGCCTTTTCTAAATTTGTATCTCTTGCAACAGCAGACTTAGAATGTATGAAACAAAACAAGCATAATTTAAAAGAAAAAAAGTTGCATTCATAACTGAAGCTGAATATCTTGAACCATAAATTTGCATAACAAAAAATCTTAAAATAAAAGAGGAGCTATAGAAGAGATTTGAACCATACAACTAACAACATTTACGCAACTGGTTTAAATGGAACATTGTACTCAACAATCACAGAATATATTATTCTTTCAAATCTCAAAAAGATCACGTAAAAACTCTTACAAATAAAAAATAATAAAGACAACCAATACAAAGCGGGAAAAAACTTAAACTTAACAGAAATACTACAATCTCAAGTATCATATAAACATATACTCAACTCTTTATTAAAGTCCAAATCCATAATGAAATTCCATTATGCATTTTCTAGAATAGCTAAAGTTAAAAAGACAGATATTAGAAATAAATGATTGGCATTATGAAGTAACTATAGCATAAGCCTGCATGAAGTAAAATTGGTTCAGATAAACTAAAGCAAACAAACCAAAACAAACAAAAAACACTGCCAAAAACTCTTTAGCTTTACCTTGTAATGCTGAATATATGCAAAACCTAAGATTCAGTGATTCCATTCATGGGTTTATATTCAACGTAAGTATACCCACATAAACAACAACAACATGTATACAAATATGTAAACATTATTAGCAATAGACTCAACCTGAAAATAACCGCATGTACTTTTAAAATTTGATACATTGATTCTGGTTTTGTCTTCCATTACCGCCACTTTCTGAGCTCCTTTCCCTCTTCCTTGTGTTGCTAATCATATGGGCTTATTTTTACTATCAAATTATTCAGATAAGTTAATGTGACCCGAGAAAAGCCAGAAACCTGTATGGTATACCACAGATGCTGATAATAAGTAGCATCAAAAGTAGAATGGATAAATATACTGTACTACTTTCATAGAACGACATATTATACAACAGTTAAATGAACAAATTGCTGCTACATACAGGAACATAAATGGAACTTCTAGACATTATATTTGAATGAAAGAATCTAAAGACAAAAAAATTTTAAAAACATATTCATTTTATTTATAAACATTCAAAACAGACAAAACAAAACACATTTTAATTGTATTTTAATAATAGAATTCAGAATAGGATTTATCTTTTAGGATTACAGTGGGATGGGTACCTGAAGGAAGCTTCAAAAATGTGAGTATTAGTCTATATTTTGATGTGGGTACACAAACATTCATTTTGTAAAAATATATCAAGCTGTAGTCTCGAGATGTGTGCATTTTACTTATATACATATTATTATTCAATTTAATGATTACCGTCAACATATTTATAAATTTTATGTAACTTTTTTCATAACTTTCCAACATAGAGATATTGAATAGCATATTAGTAGCAATGCTATTGTGTGCAGTGTTAAATTCTAGAAGTCAACTTTTCATGGAAGTAACATGTTTATGTCTTTATTTTAGACAGTTAAATCGTTTGTTTGTGCAATGGATTGCATGGTGCAATTTTTCTGGCAGAGGAATTACTTGGAGATTGATCTCATTGATAGTTCAATGATTCCCTTGTAAAATTAACAATGACTTATTTCTCAGTTTGAAATAATAGGATGATTTACTTTGTAAATGTCCCTCAGCTAAACATCACCTAGGAACTTCTATTGTTGAATAAATTGAGTTTACTATTGATAGCAGTGAGGGAGAATATACACCATAGAGAACCATGGGGCATCCCCGGAGGATGGTCTTAAAATAACTTGTAGTAGAATTTTGATTTGGTTGGATAAATTTGGGGGTTTTCTGTTGACTGGGTGTTGTCAGAAAGTGGCTTCAACTTTATAACCAGGCATTCAATAAATCTTATCTATAGGGAGGGGTAATCAGAACAAGAATGAACCTGTGATTACATGAGAAGTAGCAGTCACTACTTTAGTGAGAGAAAGGAGTGTTTGGTATTTTACGGGCTGCACAGTGATCTCATTTTTTCTCACTTTTTCATGATCACAGAGTAACCTCATTTGCTATGGCTGTTCTGTAATATCGTTTATGTCCAACAGTAGAACAATATGATATACCTGTAAGCCTTGTATCACTTTGGAATAACAATAACCTGTGGATGCTAGATCAGTTTATAATAATATATTCAGTGTTGAGATCTAGCTGTGAGGACAGTTCTCCAACATCAGGGGCTCTTATTATCAGTATCTATGGTATACCATACAGGTTTCTGTTTTTTATAGGGTCATGTTAACTCATTCGATTAATTTGATAGTAAAAATAAGCCCACCTGATTAGTAACAAAAGGAAGAGGGAAAGGAGTTCAGAAAGTGACAGTAATAGAAGACAAAACCAGAATCAATATATCAAATTTTAAGAACCGAGATAATATTGATATACATATAGGTATAGATATAATGAGAAAGAACAATTCTGTCTGCACTCTTCACTCTACATAAAAGTGGGACCAACATTTTGTTTGTAAAGAACAGTGGAAAGAAGATATATTGTATTCATCCACAGAAAGCCATAATAGAGAGATCTACTAGGAAAGGTGGACAGAGCAGCAATACAACAGGGGACAGGAAAACATTCTCAAGATAGACCTGCTAATTTAGGGGCACTCATTTTGAGGAAAAGAGTTTCCATCTAGTTTCAGTTTAGCATAACATCATAGAGCCAACCAAATTTGCAAGTCCATGTTGATTTGGAAAACTAATATATGACTAAACTTTGTAGATTAAAAACAAAAGAGATCTTTTCCAACTGTTTGAAACTTTTAAGTATGATATTTTTACAAGAAGTAATAGAAAGCATAGGGATAACTGAGATTGATATTTTCACTGCAGTAGAATTGGTTTTTTAAAGTTAGATTAAATATGATTTGGAAAAGTAGGGTTATCTTTATTTAGAAAACTAAAGTGTTTGTTTTACTCTAGGTTGAAAGCAAAATAAAATTTGTAACTTATGTATTTCATGATTTTAGTACAAAATACCAAAATGTTCAAAATAAAATGTTCTGTCACTAAGCAATTCATGAATAGCACTATTAATTTTGTTGCCACCTTTATATAGCATTGGCATCACACCAATATTTCAGCCTTTTCTCTTCTTTTCCAACTTTCATTTTAGATAAAAGGGTTATATGTGCCAATTTGTTACATGGGAATGTTGCATGCTGCTGATGTTTGGATTACACATCCCCCCACCCAGGTAGTGAGGATAGTACCCGATAGGTAGTTTTTTTTTGTTTGTTTGTTTGTTTGTTTTTTCCGAGACGGAGTCTCGCTCTGTCACCCAGGCTGGAGTGTAGTGGCCGGATCCTGGCTCACTGCAAGCTCCGCCTCCCGGGTTCACGCCATTCTCCTGCCTCAGCCTCCCGAGTAGCTGGGACTACAGGCGCCCACCACCTCGCCCGGCTAGTTCTTTGTATTTTTTAGTAGAGACGGGGTTTCAAAGTGTTAGCCAGGATGGTCTCGATCTCCTGACCTTGTGATCCGCCCGTCTCGGCCTCCCAAAGTGCTGGGATTACAGGCTTGAGCCACCGCGCCCGGCCGATAGGTAGTTTTTTAACCACCCCTTACCTTTTTGAAATTGATAGTCTTTATTGTTCCCATATGTATGTCTGTGTGTGCTTAATGCTTAGCTCCCACTTATACATGAAAACATGTAGTATTTGGTTTTCTGTTCCTGTATAACTTTGCTTAGGATTATGGCCTCCAATTCCATCGATGTTGCTTCAAATGACATGGCTTCATTCTTTTTTATGGCTTCTTGGTATTCCACAGTTTATATGTACCACATTTTCTTTATCCAGTCTACTGTTAATTGGCACCTGGGTTGATTCCATGTTTCTTGCTATTGCGACTATCACACTGATGAACATATGAATGCCTGTGTCTTTTTGGTGGAATGATTTATTTTCTATTGGGTATGTAGTCTATCATAGGATTGCTGGGTCAAATGGTAGCTGTTTTAAGTTCTTTGAAAAATAACCAGAGTGCTTTCTAGAGTGGCAGAACTAATTTACACTCCCACCAGCAGGGTGTGTTTCCTGTTCTCTGAAGCTTCATCAGCATCTGTCGTTCCTTCACTTTTCAGTAATAGCCATTATGACTTGTGTGAGATGGTATATCTCACTGCAGTTTTCCTTTGTATTTCTCTGATGGTTAGTGATGCAGAGCATTTTTTCATATGTTTGTTAGTCACTAGTGTGTCTTTTTATAAGCAGTGTCTGTTCATGTCCTTTGCTTTTTTTTTCAATAGGGTTATTTGTGTTTTGCTTGTTGATTTGTTTCCGTTTCCTATAGGTTCTAGATATAAGGCCCTTGTTAGATGCATAGTTTACCAATATCTTCTCCCATTCTGTAGGTTAGCTGTTTGCCCTGTTGATAGTTTCTTTTGCTGAACAGATACTCTCTAGTTTAATAAGGCTCTACTTGTCTATTTTGTTGCTGCTGCTGCAATTGCTTTTGAGGACTTAGCCAAAAATTATTTGCCAATGCCAATGTTGAGTACAGTATTTCCTATGTAGTCTTCCAGGAGTTTATAGTTTGAGGTCTTAAAGATTTAATCCATTTTGAGTTAATTTTTGTACACATTGAAATAAAAGGGTCCACTTCAATCTTCTGAATATATCTAGACACTTAGCACCATTTATTAAATATGGAGTCATTATATCATTAATTGTTTTTGTCAGTCTTCTCAAGGATCAGACAGTTGTAGGTGTGCAGCTTTATTTCTGAGCTTTCTATTATGTCATTTAAGTCTATGTGTCTGTTTTTGTACCAGTAACAAGGTGTTTTGGTTACTGTGGCCTTACAGTATAGTTTGAAGTCAGATACTATGATGTCTCTGGCTTTGTTCTTTTT
Organism: Rhinopithecus bieti; assembly: GCF_001698545.2. Classification (NCBI taxonomy): domain Eukaryota; kingdom Metazoa; phylum Chordata; class Mammalia; order Primates; family Cercopithecidae; genus Rhinopithecus; species Rhinopithecus bieti. The sequence goes on from NW_016805538.1 coordinate 31,688, forward strand.
GATTAGAAGTGCTTGGCTATTCGGGCTCTTTTGGGGCTTCATATTGAATTTTAGAATAGTTTTCTTCTAATTCTGTTAAGAATAATGTTGGTAGTGTGAGAGGAATAGTATTAAGTTCATAAATTGCTTTAGGCAGTATGGTCATTTTTATGATATCGATTATTCCAATCCATGAACATAGAATTTTTTTTTCATATACTTGTACCATCTCTGATTCCTTTCAGGAGTGTTTTGCAATTCTAATTATAGAGATTTTTCTCCTCATTGGTTAGCTATATTCCTAGGTATTTCATTTTCATTGTGGCTATTGTAAATGGGATTGTATTCTTGATTTTACTCTCAGCCTGGACATTGTTTTTGTGTAGAAATACTACTTATTTTTCACATTGATTTTGTATCCTAAAATTTGATGAAAGTTGCTTATCAATTCTAGAAACTTTCTAGCAGAGTCTTTAAGATTTTCTAGTTATAGAAACACATTTTTAGTGAGGAGAGATAGTTTAACATATTCTTTTCATGTTTGGATGCCTTTTAATTATTTATCTTGCTTAATTGTACTGCCTAGGACTTCTAGTGCTATGTAGAATAGGAATCATGAGAGTGGGTGTCCCTTGTGTTGTTTCAGTTCTTAAAGGGAATAGTTCAAGCTTTTGGCTATTCAGTGTAATGTTGGCTATAGGTTTTTCATAGATGACTCTTATAACTTTGAGCTATGTCCCTTTGATGCCTAGTCTGATGAGGGTTTTTATCAAGAAGGGCTATTGGACTTTATTGAGACATTTTATGCATCTATTGAGATGATCATGTGTGTTTTCTTTTATTCTTTTTATGTGGTGAATCACATTTACTGATTTCTGTATGTTGAGCCAGCTTTGCATTCCGGAAATAAAACCTACTTGATTGTGGTGTATTAATGTTTTGATATGCTACTGGATTTGATTTGTTAGTACTTTTTGTTGAGGATTTGTGTGTCTACAAGGTTGATGCAAAAGTTATTGTGGTTTTTGTCATTGCAAGTAATAGCAAAAACTGGCTGGGCATGATGGCAAACACCTGTAATCCCAGCACTTTGGCAGGCCAAGATGGGTGGATCACTTGAGGTCAGGAGTTTGAGTCTAGCCTGGCCAAATTGGTGAAACCCCATCTCTACTAAAAACACACACACACACAAAAATTAGCTGAACATGGTGCACTCATCTGTAGTCCCAGTTACTTGGGAGGCTGAGGCAGGAAAGTCTCTTGAACCTGGGAGGCAGAGGTTGCAGTGAGTTGAGATCATGCCACTGCACTCCAGCCTGGGTAACAGAGGGGGACACCACCTCAGAAGAGGAGAGGAGAGGAGAGGAGAGGAGAGGAGAGGAG
>NW_016805538.1:33284-70299 GCF_001698545.2 Rhinopithecus bieti
AAAAAAAGTAATAGTAAAAACTACAAATACTTTTGCACCAACTTCATATATTCTTGAGGGAAATTGGTCTGAAGTTTTCTTTTTTCACTGTATTTCTGCCATATATTGGTATCAGGTTGATGCTACCTTCATAGAATAAGTTAGGGGGTAGCCCCTCCTCTTTGATTTTTTGGAACAGCTTCAGTGGAATAGGTATCAGTTCTTTGTGTGTCTGCTTGAATTGGACTGTGAATTCATCTGATTCAGAGCTTTTATTTTGGTTGTTAGGTTCTTCATTATCAATACAATTTTAGGACATTTCCTTTTAAATCCTTTCAATTTCACTTATCTTGGCACAAGGCCATTGATCAGTGGCATAAACTCTGTATGAAACTAGTACATACCTGGCATCTTAACTGTGGGTGAACAGAATTGATTTTAAACTTAAGTCACTAATGGTGGCATTGGTGACAAAGTGAGTTACGGATACACAGCAAAATGCCAATACCAGATTGAGAAAAGACTGATGTATTTAAAGTCCCATCCTGTAAAGTTTCTAACTGAAAGGATCCAGTTGTTCACAGGAAAAGGCTTTTAGCACTATTGTCACAGGGATAGGACATGTTAGGGAAATTTTGTGAAAAAGAAGAGCTTCACAAATTAAAGATGTTCAATGCTTTGTATCTTCCTAAAACATAAGAAAAACATAAGTAGAGTACACAGAAATATTAGGTATATCATTTACACCTATATTTGATTTTCAATTTTAAAAGTTTAATCATAATGAAGAAATATTGGTTCCAGAATATAACAATAGTCCAAAATCCAATAAGGCAGTCATTAAACTTTAAATTCCAAAATGATCTCTCCTATGACTCCATGTCTCACATCCAAGTCACACTGAAGCAAGAGGTGGACTCCCACAGCCTTGGGAAGCTACACTTCGTGGCTTTGCAGGGTACAGTCACCCTCTCAGCTGCTTTCACTGACTGGCTTTGAGTGTCTGCAGTTTTTCCATGCACACAGTGCTAGCTGTTGGTGCAGCTACCATTCTGGGATCTGGAGGACAGTGGCCCTCTTCTCACAGCTCAAATAGGCACTGCTCCAGTGGGGACTCTATATAGGGTCTCTGACCCACATTTCCCTTCTGCAGAGCCCTAGCAGAGGTTCTCCATGAGGTCTCTGCCCCTGCAGCAAACTTATGCCTGGACACCCAGGCATTTCCATACATCCTCTAAAATCTAAACAGAGGTTCTCAATCCTCATTTCTAGATTTCTGTGCACCCACAGGCTTAACACCACTTGGAAGCTGCCAAGGGCTGGGGCTTGTACCCTCTGAGGCAATGGCCCAAGGTTTACCTGGCCCCTTTTATCCATGGCTGACACTGAAGCAGCTGGGATGCAGGACCCCATGTTCTGAGACTGCACAGAGCTGGGGGACCATGGGCCTGCCTACAAAACCATTTTTCCTTCCAAGGCATCTGGACCTGTAATGGGAAGGCTGTCACCAAAATCTCTGACATGCCCTGAAGACATTTCCCCATTGTCTTGGTGATTAACATTCATTTCCTCATTACTTAGGCAAATTTCTGAAGCAGGCTTGAATTTATCCCATGAAAATGGGTTTTTCTTTCCTGTGGCATTGTCAGGCTGCAAATTTTTCAAACTTTTATACTTTGCTTCCTCTTGAATGCTTTGCTGCTTAGAAATTTCTTCCACCAGATATGCAAAATCATCTCTCTCAAGGTCAAAGTTCTGCAAATCTCTAGGGCAGGGGCAAAATTCTGCCTGTCTCTTTGCTAAAGCATAGCAAGAATGACCTTTGTTCCATTTCCCAATAAGTTCCTCATCTCCATCTGAGACCACCTCAGCCTGGACTTCATTATCCACATCACTGTCAGCCTTTTGGTCAAAGCCATGAAACAAGTCTCTAGGAAATTCCAAACTTTCCCACATCTTCCTGTCTTCTTCCGAGCCCTCCAAACTGTTTCAACCCCTGCTCATTACCCAGTTCCAATGTTGCTTTCACATTTTTGGGTATATTTACTTATGTTTATATCTATCATTTGTGACCACCTGAGTAAAAGTATCACGTGGTATGTAAGCATATTTATCAAATATAAGGAAGCATCCCAGGAAACTGAAGAAAATTTCTTATTGAATATTAATTTTATCATTGGTGTTTGTATTATTTGATCAGATTTAGAGGTTTTCCTGAGCAGAGATTGGGTTTATGCAAATGTATACAGGTCCTAGCAGGTAACTTCAATGTACAAACAGAGAGGTGTCTGAGAATATCAGTGTAGGACATATTGTCAAGCTGGAAAACTAACATGCCCCATCTTTTTTTTTTTTTTTTTGAGACGGAGTCTCACTGTGTTGCCCAGGCTGGAGTGCAGTGGCGTGATCTCAGCTCACTGCAAGCTCCGCCTCCCGGGTTCATGCCATTCTCCTGTCTCAGCCTCCCGGTAGCTGGGACTACAGGCGCCACCACCACGCCTGGCTAATTTTTTGTATTTTTTTAGTAGAGACGGGGGTTTCACCGTGTTAGCTAGGTTGGTCTCAATCTCCTGACCTCCTGATCCGCCCGCCTCGGCCTCCCAAAGTGCTGAGATTATAGGCGTGAGCCACCGCGCCAGGCCCATGCCCCATCTTTATAAGGGCTATGTCTGTTATTTAGTTTCAGCTTAGAGATACATAAAGTATCAGTTCAATGTTGGCAGATGTTTGTATTTTTGTAAAGAAAAAGCCATAAATCAAATATTTAACTGTAATTTTCCTATTCTTAAATAGTGACCCTCTCTTGCTCACTACATATCTATCTATCTATCTATCTATCTATCTATCTATCTATCTATCTGTCTATCCACGCAAACACTCATAAGAGTGTATATTAGTCCATTCTCACATTGCTAAAAGAAAATACCTAAGATTGAGAAATTTATAAAGAATAGATGTTTAATTGACTCATGATTCAGCATCACCACAGAGGTCTCAGGAAATTTATCATCATGGCAGAAGGCAAAGGGGAATCAAGGCACCTTCTTTACAAGGCAGCAGGAGGAGAAGTGCTGAGAGAAAGGGGAAGACCCCTTTATGAAACCATCAGATCTCGTGAGAACTCACTCACTATTTCAGGAACGGCATGGAGAAACTGCCCCCATGATCCAATTACCTCTACCTGGTATCTCTCTTAAACATGGGTGTTATGAGGATTATGGGGATTATAATTCAAGATGATATTTGGGTGGGGACACAACGCATAACCATATTATTCAATGACAATATGTATTATTTAGAAGTCTCCCGAGAAACAAAACCAAATTAAAAGAGAAAGAGAGAGAAAAGATTTATCATGAGGAATTAGTTCATGAGATGATGGAAACTGAGAAGCCTGGGGATCTGCTATATGCAAGCTGCAGGCCCATGAAAGCTAATAGTGTCGTTTCAGTTCAAATTCACAGGCCAGCGGGCCAATGGCATAAGTCCTCATCTAAATCCGAAGGCCCAAGAATCAGAAGCACAAATACCTCAGGGCAGGAGAAGATGGGCATCCTAGCCCATCTTCCTATCTATCTATCCTTCATATCTATCTGAATAGAATACAAAGGTGGAGGAAAGGTAAGCAGAGAGAGTAAACTTACCTTTCCTCCACCTTTGTATTCTATTCAGGCCCTCAGCACATCAGTGTTGCCTACTCACATTAGCAAGTGAGATCTTTTTTATTCAGGGTGCACTTCAAATCTCTTCCAAAAGAACTCTGCAGACACATCTAGAAATAATGTTTTTCCTTCCATCTGACCAATCCCTTAACTTATTTAAGTTGACACAAAAAATTAACCATGTTTTTATATTTTATTTCCTTCATCTGCTACAATGCAGGCTCTAAAACACAGAAATATTTTTCTAGTGTGTATACCAATGCATAATAAACATACATAGTAGGACCTCGTACACTATAGTCAACAAAAATATTTTGAATAAGTTTAACAAAAAAGGATGAATAAGTATATACTCACAGGACATTCAGAAAGCAAGTTCGTAAATACTAAGTGGAGCTCCTTCTGTATACTACCTTTTTAAATGGCAATGGTATTTAAATGAACAATATTTTTTTGCCTTCAAATTTGTAATATTATAATAATATTCACACTTATTAAATTAAAAATTATGATTCAATAGAAAATGTTAATAATAAAAGAGTTGCAAAAGCTCAGTTAAGAATGAACCAAAGGTATTCCATACTAAGATATGATACCAATTTAGATTCTAAGCTAAAGAATGTTGCCATAGGTGATATATTTTCAAGATCACTAGCATATTTAGCAAATTTTTAGAGCATTTATGGTAAGACGGAAATTAGGTTGGACTCTGGAAATGCAAAGATGAATATTACCGGATCACTGTTTTCAATATTTTGACAATGTTTTAGCTAGTATCCTAAGTATTGATAGAATATGACATTGAGAGCATTTGAGTGACTTCTTTTGAAATTGTGCATTCTACACAGTAATAACTGAAATTTTCTGCAAATTTATAATGTTAAACCGAGGTTTTACAGGCACAGATAAAACACACATAACATTATCTTTTAAGTTAAAACTATCATGTTAATTATTTCTGCACAGTTTGGATAACTAATACATTTAGAAAATACATTGTTGTATAACAGTGAAATGTCTGAAACTTCTATGTCAGTGTTCAATAAATTGAATTTGACATACCCAACGGGCTCAACAAGAAGGTGCACTCAAGGAAAGCAGACCACTTCAGACATGACCTTGCCATCTAACAAGTCATATCAGAGCCACACAGATTAATTCCAGTTTGTTCTCTGAGGTGAAAATATTAGGGATATTAAGACAGTGGCAGTGGCTTTAAGCAATTTTGGAAAGGAGTAAAAAAACAGGAATTTTGTCAACACTCCAATTCAAAAGCTATTGTCTGAATGCTTTATTTATGAGCTATGTTTGATTATCTGTGTCTTCTGAAAAGAAATTATAGACACATTACATCGAAAGACATATATGCAATCCCTGGCACATAATAGGTACACAATAAATATTGTTGACCTATGACTAAAATAATATATGTTACACAATAAAGCGTACAATAAAATAATAGAAAATAAATTAATACACCAGAGTAATAAGCTCTGGCATTTTAACTTATCAAATACAAGGAAGCATTACAAGGGCTGAAGACAATTTCTTATTGAATATTAATTTTGTTGTTGCTGCATGCATTCTTGGATCAGATTTAGAGATTTTCCAGAGAAGAAATTGGGCTTACACAAATGTTTACAGAGCCTAGTATAGGTAACTTAGATTTACAAACAGACAGGTATATGAGAATATCAGTGTAAGAGATACTGTCAAGCTGGAAAACTTACCTGCCCCATCCTTATAAGGAGTATGTTATTTAGTTCCAGCATATAGATACTTAGTGAAGGTATCAGTTCAATATTGCCAGACTTTTGTATTTTTGTAAAGAGAAAGCCATAAATTAAAATTTTGACTATAATTTTTCTGTAATTAAATGTTGACTATACACACAGACACACATACACAGACACATATTTTTATTTGGGTAATGTTGACTCTACACACAGACACACATACACAGAGGCATATATTTTTATTTGGGTAAATGTATAAAGATGAGACTATTAGATTACAACCATTAGTTGTTAAATGATTTCTTTCTGGCATATAGAAGCATAAATAACGGCCTACTGAGTTAACAGCTGTCTATATGATGGACCTGACCCTTCTGGAGCAGCAGTACCACCACTACCACCAGTAGCAGGAGTATCAGCAGGTGCATCTTCATTTTGTTTTAACATCACCATCACATTCTCATTACACATCACATAGCTTTGAAAAGATTTATGTTTTTTCTCAAATATTATTAATTTGATATTGACAACATCTCGTAGTAATCATAGTTTTTCATGGTGGTACAGATAAGAAAGATATGGTTGGGTTTCATAGTCATAGAATTATTGTCATTCAGGGCCACATAAGACTAGTAGTGTTAAAGTTTATTTCCTTTCTTTCTGTCAGAGTTCTTTAGAAATTCAAAATGTGAATGGGTCTAAAATTATCATAAACAATGTATTAATACGCATAATAAATCCATTTACTAGATAAGTAACATTTACAAATAAATTATAGCTTAGCTGATTTGAGTAACATTGTATCAGATAATTAAAAAGAACCTTCGCACAAAATTGTTTAAATACATTTTCCAATGATAAGGAAAATGAAATCAGGACAGAATAAATGTCTTGTCTATTCCAATACAGACGGTTCATTCCCTTACAGATTTGTGTAAAAATAAAAGTCAGAAAACACTAAGATATTGATAGTGCTACTGGCTAAGAAAAAGTATCATGTTTACTATTTTCTCTATATCTACATGCAGTTTTCATATTCTGAAATGAATGGTGAAGCCGTAGTCATCTCTTATTATTTTGCAGAGAAGAGCAGACTAGTAAAAGAGCAAGCTGGTGACCTGAGGTATATTTAGTTACTCCTCAGCCTGACAATAATAGTGAAATACAATACTAGTTTCATGAAATTTGTTTAGCTATTTTTTGTTTTATATGTCAATATTCTGGATTTTAAGAAATAAACTACTAAAACATATAGTTAGCCTTATACATATTTATTAAATTATTTTGAAGAATAGCTTTTGGCATGCCTTATTGGTTTAATAGCTATTATTTTCATTTTAAACCTCATGTTATAAACACAGATCCTAATCATTAAATTATTACAAATCTTAAAATGAATATCCCTAAGTATAAAATAGATGTATTATTATATCTCGAGTTAAAAACAGTGGAGACAAAACTATCGTCTCTCATCTTTCAAACTCATTTTATTCTTATTATGTAGAGAAAATGCTTTAATACTTTGGAGTTTTTTATTCTACTTACCCTTTATAGTTTTCATTTAGGTAATAAAAAGACTTTGGTTACATGTTTTATAATTGTCCAAAGGACTAAAACTATATTGTAGGTTTTTTCTTATATGATTTAATATTTATTTTGAAGTATTAATTATTTAAGCAATTTATCATTTTCAGTCATTATTCTTGATCTAAATTCCAGTGATGTTTGATTTCTGAGAAATTTGCTATTCTTTTGGCTTTTTCACATTGTCAAAATACAACGTTATTTGTACATACCTGTCTTTGTTGTAAAAAGTGAAATCATGCAAGAAGTGTAAAAAAGAAAAGACTTGCAAACTGAAAATGAAGTGTCTTTTAGTAGACCCTGTAATTACCCTGAAAATGATCTATCATTTGATAAAGGAATCATAAATCAGGATATTAATAGGTGAATCTTCATTCATGTCAATGGAAACCCAATATAGCTTCATAAAGTTGCCCTACACTACCTCTTTAATACTCTTTGCTAAGTGTGTTCTGGCCTCAATTGTTTTCCTTCATAAGCACTGGGAAAATGTACTCATTGCTGCTGTAGGGTCACTGCAATTCTATCCCCTCTCTGGAGTACTTTACTTCCTCTATTCATACAAGAAGATTGGCTCTTTCATGTTCTCTGTTAACCATTTCAATATGACCTCTTCATTTTTTTTTAACCACAAAATTGTTCCCACATCACTCATCACCATATAAAATTTTCCTTCTTAGTTATTGTGTACATGCTCATTGATTTATCTGTTACAATATTTCCTCCCTAAGGACTGAACACTAGCTGTTTGATTCCCTTTATTAGAGTTGTGAAAGAATGAGGAATCAGGGTGCATAGATGTATTTGAGGTAGTTGTATGCCTTTCAGTGAGTGCATCTAGTTGAATGCTTGCAATTTAAATACAGTGTTGTCAAGATCAGGCCTAAATTATGTTATAGTAAATACATGTACTTGTTTGCATATCCTTTTTTTAAAGCATAGAGTACTAACACTAATGTCAAGCCCTGTGTTACAATCGCTATGATTTATTTTTGAAGGCTAATTTCTTTTTCCGATCTTTCTTTGTTTTTCAGGATGCACCACTCTATGCCATTATTTCAGCCACCAAGTGACATTCTCTAAACTGTGTATGTGTGTGTGCATATTTCATTATGTCTTCTAGAAGAAAACAAGTATTACATTTGTTACAGAATTTTTTGAAATTTGATTTACATTTAGCTTAATGTAAATAATGGGGAATGAGAAAAAAAGTCTGTGCTTATTTATTAATTCATCTATTTAAGAAGTACTTATTGAGCCCTTACTCTGGACCTGGCACTCATGTAGGCACTCAGACTACAGTAGTAAAAAGTATACAAAAATTTCAGAATCAATAGAGCTTGCAATCTCATGTGGGGAGACGGTAAACAATAAATATAATAACTAAGTTATATAAAAGTTATAATTAAATAAATTATACTGTAAAAGAAATAAAATTGTTATAAAATAGATTAATACACCTGGCTTTGCAAATAGTGGTGGGGTTTTACAATTAAATGGGAAGTCAGATTTGATCTCATTGAAAAGGAAAGATTTGTGCAAAGACTTGAAGCAAATGAGGAAGTGAGCTATGTGGATAACTGGAAAAAGAAAAAGACATTCCAGACAATGTAGAACAAAAGCTCTTAGATGCATCTCCTTTGTTGATCAAAAGCAAAAAGACTAGCAAAGTTGCAACAGAGTAAGCAATAAGCATACGTTGTGCTTGAGAAATACCCAAGAGCCAAGTTGTGTAAGGTCTTCTGGAGTACAAATAAGCCAGTGATAAGCACACCAACACTTGGGATAAAATTATCTTTGTGTGGATGTACCTGTACATGACAAGCAGCAAAGTTGGTAAGAAAGGGCTGGAATAATATTTTAGAGCAGTGACTTCAGTGTGGGGGAGATTTTGCCTTCCTCTCCCAGGAGACACCAGGTAATGTTGATGAAGGATTTTCTTTGGGTACTACTTGGCCAGCTGGAGACTTCCTCAGCCAGCGATGCCCCTTCCCAGGCCTTGCTTGGCCTTGGGTTTGCTGCAGGAGTTACCCCACCCACTCAGCCTGCCAGGGAACACCTGCCTTGTGCTCTGGCCTGGAACCCATGCTCACGTTCCATCCACAGTTGAGCTGGGCATGCAGCAATCTGCTTTGCCTTGGGTGCTGGCAACTGGATGAGGAGAACACAGTGGTGCTTGAAAATCTCTGAGGTGCCAGTGACCCCAAAGTCCTAAAATAAGTGTTACAAAATGCTACAACTCATTCAGTCCTTCTGCACCCTGCAGGCAGCAGTTCCAAGGCTGACATGCCCTGCCGTTGTTTCCATTCATGTGGGGTGACTGCCTGGCACCCACGCAGGATGGAGGGCTACAGTATTACAGCCGTTCTTGTACCTGTGTTTGGTGGGTACTGAGTTCTTGTCCAGCATACAAGAATGGGGTTATGCTGATGACCAAATGGTGAGAAGGGAGGAAAAATGTTTTATTGAGTGACAGAACAGCTATCAATAGAGAGGGGACTTGAAGTGGGTGGTCCCCCACCCAAAGGCAGGTAGTCCCTCCCACCCAAAGGTGGGTAGTCCCTCCTACATGAAAGTGGATAGTCCCAAAGTGTGGCTGAGTTCAGGGCTTTTATGGGCTCAGAATAGGGGAGTGTGTGCTGATTGGTTTATGAGTAAGCAAAAAATGTTAAAACAAAGGCATCACACAAAGCTAGGCACAACAGTGTAAAAAACCAACTAGGGAAGGGTAGGTATATATTTAAAGTAGATGGAATGGGGATCAGTCTGGGAAAAAGCACACCATATGGGAAGAGAGGTTCTCAGTCTGGTCCATGGATAAATATGAGACTTGTAGCCTGGCTTTCAGGCTTTAAACTGTCTTTGGTTTGAAGGTTGGGTTTCGTCAGGGAACCTCCCATATCTGCCTAGGGATTTGTCTACCTCCTGCTGCTATCAATGTCTGGAGATATATATATATGTGTGTGTGTGTGTGTGTGTGTGTGTGTGTGTATGTGTGTGTGTGTGTGTGTATATATATATATATATATTTATTTATTTATTTTCATGACTTGGAAATAGGGAGAAAAAGGATAGTGTTCCTGGAATCTCCTAAGAGACCAGAAATGCTGCTAAACAACTCACCAGGCGTAGGACAGCCTCTCCCATAAAAATGAGTTATCTGGGCCCAGATGGCAGTAGTGCTAAGGTTAAAAATCCTCCTTTAGAGAATCAAAGTCCAGTCATGAGGTATGTGCTTGGCACATCATTATTGTTTGAAACTATGCTTTAAGTTTTATATATTTCAACATTTGGGTGAAGAGCTGACAATTTCCAAAATAAACGCAGAGAAGGGAAAGAAAAAACACAATCAAGTGCCGAAAAGCATTATTCCAATAATAAAAATCTGTGAAGAAATATCAAGAGTAAAAAGTAATTCCATGAGAACTAATTGTTTCAGTTTTCCTGCTCCAGGGCATGTCTTATCTAATGAATAAAACTAGGCTCAAGAAAAACAGTTGTTCTAAGAAATAAAGCTAGAATTCAAAATGAAAAGGCATCTATACCCAGAATAAAAATAATTTCAAGGTCTGTGTTTGCAGACATATGAGGACTCTCAAAAGTTGAGAGAGACATTTGTTCAGATCAATATAACAATGTGCCATTACAAGAAACATTACTATGATCATGCTTCTTCCATAAATGAATAAAGTTAATGGGCAGGCATTCTTGGATTTTGTTTGGCACAGCAGAAACTGGAATTTATCTTAGCGCTCTATTAATCCCTTAGGATCATTAACACGTCATAAAGTCATATTAGATATGGTAAAACCTAAGAAATACGCTATTCTAACATTTAATAAACCTAGCGTTTTCTATTAGTTTCCTTGACTTACTTTCAGCATTGCTTTTTTGCTTGTTTTGTAATTTGCATGATCATTTTCTGTCTTGGAATCTTGTTTATTCTGAGTTTCTCCCCAAGGAGCAGATATTCTAGGTACAAAATGACCTTAAAAGTAATAAGCTGTTATGTATGTGATTAGAAGTGTTGCTATGAGCTTACAGATAGATTTTAGACTCATAAATTATATCGTGACAGTTTGTCATTGTTTGCCTTTTTGAAAATAGTTGTCTGTAATTTACCAACCTTACATCTAAATGCTATATTTCTGATTGCAGCTAAAAATGCTTTCTCTGAGGAAAAAATGGATAGTATGGTTCATGGAAGAAAAATAATATGATGAAAATGTCAGGTCTTAGAGTGGTAATTTGGGCTTCTTCTGCTGCCTGGTTACCACATGACCTTGAGCAATGCCTGGCTTCTTTGGCCTTTAATTTATCCATTCTAAGTGAGCATAACATCACAAAATGAAGATCATTAGATTGTTATGAGGAGACTCTAATAAAATGCACTTTTCAAAATGCAGCATAGAGTATATTTTACTCTATTTAGAGTAAAATATACCTTTCTTCCAATACATTTTTGAGAGCTTTTCATGTTGGTTCTCCTTTATGATGAGCACCTCATAGAGCTTCAGCAGACTTTTCAAATACCATACAAGTGATTCTTTATTTCTATGAATGCACGGGACATTCAGGTCTGTCTGTTCTTCACACAGAGAAGCAAACTGATCATTCAATATATATTCCACTGTTTATACACAGATATGTGAGTTTTCTTCATAACTGATTTAAGGACAAAAGATGTAACATTTTATTTCACAGTAGACTAAAATATTGTGGTTCATATTTGGGTACAAATGAAAGTATGGTAGATTCAATAGTTTTATTTGAATTCATTAAAATTTTAGTGGATTTTAGAGCAAATATAATATGTTGACAGCACAATTAAATAACGCTCTCGTAACAAACTCAAGTGAAGATATGGGGATTATACTCTAGGTTAGATTAGTTACATTAAAAAAAATATTTCTATATATGCTGTCACAGATAAATAAATTCAAAATAAATTATCTTAAAATTTTGAGTAGGCTAGGTTTCCAGAATTGGTATAATTCATTCTTTCAAATGTGATATACTTTGACAAATGCATTAATATTAAATTAATGAAATTATGAAGTTATATGGTTTTAAATGTCTGAAAAATCCTAGTGACTGAAAGTAGAAAGGCATTGCGCCCACAGGTAGCCCTCATTTGTAGGCCCTACGTTTCCTAGAAAAATTGGTTCAAATTAAATTTTATGTATAAACATTCAACATTATCATTATTTCTGTTTCAAAAAGATAAAATATTATGGCCTCAAAAGAAACCAAGCATCTGAAGCATGCAATTTTACATTATATGATACATATGTTCTCTTACATTTCTAGACTGCTAAAATGTTGGAAACCAGAGACAACAGGAATAATTTCAAGTCTAGGATTCTCAAAAAGCTCTGCTCATTTCCGTTACCTTTGAAATTCAAAATAATAATAATAGCAATAATAATAATAGTAAATTGACTGGGCTCAACTTGATTTACTAGATCTGAGTCTGGGTGTCAAATTTTAAAAATCAGTTTCTCAGTGATTCTTCTGTGCAGCTCATGAGAGAAACCATTGATCTAGTCAACATAATGTTTAACAGAGGAGAAAACAGAGTCCCAGAAAGTTTGAATAATTTAGCATGAATGTATAGCTAATTGGCAAAACTAACTCTAGAGTTTAAATCTCCAGGGGCAGAGACTATATTATAACATTTTTTTCCCTGGGAAAGAAAATATGTTTTTAGACTAAAATTGCATAAGTTTCAGTTCCATAAATGAGTTTAGTATTTTCCATTTTATACATGTGCATGTGTGTATACACTTCACCCTTTATTTTGTAGCCATGAGGTTTCTTCCCTCAATAAATGCAGAAAACTTCCGCATTAGCTCATGAAGGGTTGATTTTTGGAAACAATTAGATTTAAAAAAATAATTCTCATTATTTCTTCAGGATTCTTATAAACACCAGAGTTATTGGACAACTAATATGATCCATAGAGTCAGAGGACAAAATGGTAAGATGTGTAAAATACCCAGGCTCCTGAGAGCTACATATTTCATGTAAAAGGGTTCAGAGGGACACAATGGTGTCAGAAATGGTTCAATGTGGGAATTGTGGGTTTGATTTGGAATTTTGTTAATTGTGCATTAGTGATGCCATTAACTACTTTTTACATATAGCACCAGGTTGGTTTACATGTTCAACAACTATAATTAAATACCTTTTACTAATGTCAAAAATTCGAACTTTAACACATTGAAAAGCGTGAACATAGATGGGATTATCATGTTCAGATTTCTCTTAGCATACTCTAAACACTGAATGGTCATTTAATTTAGATTAACCTTATTAAACATTTATGTTATGGCACATGATTTATTCTTCCTTAGGAAGTCAGAGTCATTGATCTGGAGACTTTAAAAAATATACATATGATATATATATATAATGTTATGAACAATAATGTATTAAGTCCTGATAATAGCAACGTCAACACAAATGTCTAATCACAGTCCAAGCCACTTCTCTGACCACCATATTGGTATAGTTAATTGCCTATTTTACGTAGTCACTCAAATGTGTAAAGGCATTGCATGCTATTTAGCAGGATTTTTTTTTCAGTTCTTAAAATTCTGATAAAATACATAACATAAAATTTACCTTCTTAATCATTTTTTAGCATACAGTTCAATTGTATTAATTACTTTAGTAATGTTGTGTAACAATTACTATTATTCGTCTCCATAACTTTTTTCATGTTGTAAAGCTGAAACTTAATACTCATTAAACAATAACTCCTCTTTCCTGTCTCCCCTCATCTCTTGCAATCACCATTCTACTTTTTGTCTCTATGATTGTAAATACTGCTGTAAATATCACAGATTAGTGGCATCATACAGTACTTTTCTTTTTGTGACTGGCTTATTTCACTTGGCATTATTTCTTCAAGGTTATTGGGTCAGACTTGTTTTTATGTTTTAAGGCTGAAGAGTATCCCATGATGTTTGTGTGTGTGTGTATGTATACATATATATGTACATATATATGTACATATAAGTAAATATATGTATATATATTTGCATGTGTTTGTGTGTATACATACATACATACTACATTTTGCTTATTTATTTATACATTTTGTTTATCTATTTACCCATCAATAGACACTTGGGTTTGAGTTACTTCCACATTTTAACTATTAAGAGTAATGCTGCCATGAATATGTGTGTACAAATATCTCTTTGAGACATTGTTTTCATTTATTTCTGGTATATACTGAGTGGAATTGCTGTATCATACAGTAATTTCATTTTTAATTTTTTGAGAAATTTCTATACTGTTTTTTCATAGTATAGGTACCACTTTACATTCCCACCAACAGTGCAGAAAACATTACATTTCTCCACTGGAATTATAGTAGGTTAATCTTTCCTTGAAAATGCAAAGCTGAAATTTACTTAATGGCATTTCCAAATGACTTGTCTACCAATCTAAACATTCCTTTTTTTCATCTTCAGAGTTTTATATTCTATCCCCTTTCTTTAAAAACTCACTTTAAATTAAATGTACCTCTAATAATTTTATGAATTAATTTAAACATACAATGTCATCTACATTCAAAACATCTCTCTAAACGATTATGCTACATAAAATGCACATGGTGTATTTACTTAACGCCATTTAACATTTTTAAGATAAGAACAACAAACTTAAAAAAGTCAAATACGGAAGAATGTTTGAGATTGCAAAAGGCAAAAACTGAAATGTATACAAGTCTTATGATGCCAAATATAATTTTATATTTTCATGATTCTCTTCGATAAAAAATACAGTATTCTAATGTAGATAACTTTCTGAGCAAGGTGTTTCTATTAAATAAGCCAAGTCAACAACTGATATTCCAGTTGTTACATGTAATTTTCTTGTTTCTGGGCTCTCATGAAATGTTGTAAATGTTCAGAAACATAAGTGATTACAGTATCAGATGTTTTAGTGCTCAATTTTTACATAATTTAAATGTAATTTAGTTCAAACTATTTGTTTTATGCATGAGGAACCTAAGCCACTCTTGCCCACAGAAAAATACAAGTTCTCAGTCAATGCCATACACCTATTGGGTGGCTAAAGGGAGACTATTATCAATTTTTGTTCTAAAATGTTTTCTGCTATGCAGTCTTCAAGTAATTGTATATCTATGAGAATAGCCTCCATTAACTCCCAGGCTAGATAGTGTCTCATAAACATACTAGGATCGATGAATCAAACCTCCAGTGTGTGATATCTTCACATCTTTGCTTGTATAAAATTGACCATAAAATGTAGGTTGTGTTGAGAAGTAATGATTTTAAAACTATAAACATTACATATTAACACTTTAGTCAACGACAGATCACATATATGACAGTTATTTAATAATATTATAACACCACAATTATCATATTGTACCTTTTTTATGTTTATATGCACAAATACTATAGTATTATAATTGCTTAGTGTAAGCAATTATAATTCAGAATATTAACAGTCTCTGCAGGTTTATAGCCTAGGAGCAATAGGCTTTACCTTATAGCCTAGGTGTTTAGTAGACTGTACATTCTATGTTTTTGTAAGTATACTTTATGATAGTTGCACAATGACAAAGTTGCTTACCAACATATCTTGTCATTAAGCAGCATGACTGTATCTAGTTTTCAGATACAGTCTTGAGCATTTAAACTGCCCTTTATTTACTCAGTTGGATCCCCTGTTTCCTATTCTTTCAAAAATACCATTTCCTAATATTCCTCTATTTTTTGTGCATGTGTGTGCACAAACACATGCACTTTGTCATCACCACTTCTACGTTAAGGAGAGATTAGTTCACTTCATTTCTATTCTGTATCTATAACAAAGAGATGGAAAATCCTGCTTTAAGCATTTGCATGGATACCTTAGTATGTGATGAATGTTTATGTCTGTGGACCATTTGAAAATGAAACAGAAAACAGTCAGAATTTAAAAATCTTGTAGCTTTCTTCTTCTGAAATTTTGCCTTTATAGTATCAAATTTGCATACTTCACTACAAATTGCTGAATAAAATAAGACAATGGTATTTTATTCTTATATGTTTGCCCTACTTTCTTTTCTCCACCATATTCTTTAAGGTCGGGGGAATTATGATGCAATTAGTTTAAATTTGAAATTAGAGTTACAAAATTTTAATGCATCATTTAGTCTTCTCAGTAAAAGCTGGTTTTCTTTTCTGTAGGACTGTGAGGCAAAAAAAATGATTAACCAAATGAGTTTTTTAAAAATGTAGCTGTCCCATGATGCACATATTAATTAAATGAATAATTAATAATAAAGTAAAAAAATTCGCCCTCGGGTAAATAATAGTGTTAATATACACAATGAACCATAGATTTGAGTAATGTGAATATCGTATGCTATTAATAGTAAAGAAATAATTATCCCTGATATGGCATGTGACTCAATACCTCAATATATTCAAGTACATAAGTATACATACATAATCCAGTTATTTATATTATATGCAAGTTTCAATAATGTCCTCATATGAGCCAATTTTAGAGTTTATCATTAAAATTCTGGAATTATACTTATATTCTTAAAAAATAGGCAAAATCTCCGAATGGAATCAAAACTGCTTATGAGAAAGCTATAAAATTAGCTGTTTATTTTGCGATAGCTGCCTTATTCCCTCCTTGAATAGAAAAGGGAACTTGCTTTCCCCAGAGTAAATACATTTTTAAACGTTCTATATTGTACGAAAATTACAAATAAAAAGTAAACTAAATGTCGAAATGTTGTCAAGTTTGTGACTATGATATATTATTTTGTAAAACCTGAAATAAAGAGACTTTCCAAAGCTTGGTTTTATCATTCAGATTTAAGTTTCTGTGAAACATTTTCTGAGGAAAAGAAAAATATTTATAGGCTAATTAAAAAAATACGTCTACAATGCTTATGAAATATTTAAAATAAATGTAATTTGTAATCTGAGTTCCTTTCATCATTAATATATAAAGATAAAAAACATCAACTCAGTGGATTGGAAATATTGATAAAATATAAAGTCTGTCTTCATTTACCACAGGCTTCTGTTTTCCAACCTTTCTTTGACAAGATATGTCACCTTGACAAGCCAGTTAGCATAAATGACTTAGAACTCCCTGAACCCTGTATTTAATACAGTCAGGACCCCACACTTCAAATTGTCATATACCATTATTATGTTTCAGGATGTCAGTCTGTTATCTGAAGGATAGTGCCTCCCTATGTGTAAATTCTTCTGGTATTTGTCTTTTGGTGTCAGCATCAAAAGATGTGACTTTGATCACTAATCTAATACTTTATGGAGCTGTAAACAGAAAATAAAGCAAGAATTTTGTTTTGATTGATAGACTGTTTTGTGAATTTGGGATTAAGGCAATGACTTCAGTGATTGCTCATGTTTTATATCATTCAGGTTCAAACAGAAACTTTTATGCCTGCAGAATGTAAACAAAAACACTTTAAACAATCTTTATGTCATACAGTTTTTAAACGTAATTGTTAATGCAGTTATTCTCCAAATGTAGATTAAAATTTGAGTCTAGAGTACAATTTCAAAGGACATATGTATATAAAGAATGATCAGGAGGGTGTGAATGAAGATGGCAGAATTATCCCCACAAAGATAACAGTTTAACAACTACCTTCAGACAAAAAGCACATTTATGAGAATCAAAAATCAGATGAGCCCTCATGGTACCTGATTGTAACTTCGTATAGCTGAAAGAGGTCACTGAAGAGGTAGGAAAAACTGTCTTGAATGGCAAATGCTACCCCTCTTCCATCCCCTAGCAGCAGCTGAGTGGTGCAGAATGTTTCTGTGCTCTGGGGAGAGGGAGGGAACAGCAATTGAGAGGAACTGACCTCAGTGCTGCCCTGTTATTGCAGTAAGAAAAACTGGAACAAATTCAGCTGATGCCTGCCCACAGAGGTAACATTTGAAACAGGCTTAGCCAGAGGGGAACCCTCAATCTCAGCAGTCAGACTTGAGTTCCTACAAGCCTTGCTATTGTGGGCTAAAGTGCTCTGAGGAACCAAATAAACTTGAAAGACAACTAGGACAAAAAAAAAAAAAAAAAAAACTGCAAATCCTAGAATCCTGGTGCAGAACGGGGCCCAGAGCCAGGGGAATGGGGGAAAATGTGATTTGCTAGAACACCATCCTTGGCAGCTAAAGGAGTGCTGGCATCACTCCTTCCCTAACCTCAGACTGCACAGCTCAGGGCTCCAAAAGGGATTCCTTCCTTCTGTTTGAGGAGAAGATAAAGAAGAGTGGGGAGGACTTTGTCTTACATCTTGTATACTAGCTCACCTATAACAAGATGGGGCAGTGGTCAGAGTAGGGAGACCCTCTTTTCAGGCCCTTTCTCTGGGATAACATTTATAGACACATCTTGGAACAGAAGAGAACTTGCTGCCTTAAAGGAAAGAACCTAGTCCCGCCAATCTTCATCACCTACTAACTGAAAAACACCTACCCTGGAGAAACTAGCAGTGACATCCAAGTACTATGTCGAAGGCCTTAGGTGAGACTCAGACTTGTTGGCTTCAAGTGAGAATCAGCACATTTTTTCCTGTGGTAGTTATGTGGGGAGATTCATTCTGCTTTAGAAAAGTGGGAGGAAAAGTAAAGGGGACTTTACCTTATACTTTAGGTGCCAAGTTGGCCACAGTGAGGGTAGAGCACCAAGTAAGTTCTTGGGGTCATTGATTCCAGGAATTGACTCTTGGATGGCATTTCTGGACCTGCCCTGGGCCAGAGGGGAATTCACTGTCCTGAAGGGTGAGTCCCAGGCCAGTCAGCTTTCACCACAGTCTGACTGAGGTGTCCCTGGGATTAAAGGGAACATCAGTGATAGTCTGGCAGTACTTCCCATGGGTCTGTGGTGATGGTGCTCATAGGGTGGGTCTCCTCTGTCTTTGTAAAGAGGAAGAAAAAGTGAAAAGGACTGTATCTTGTAGTTTGTGTACCAGCTGAGCTGCAGTACATTAGAACATCAGGTAGATTTCTAAGGTTTTTAACTAATCAATGGCCCCTGATGGCAGCTCTTGACCTACTCAAGGTCTGAGAGAGCTCATTGCCCTGAAAGGAAGAACAAAGGTCTGGCTGGCTTTGCACCTAATTAATGAGTGTAGAACTCTAAGATCTTGAACAAACATTGGTGAAAGCCAGGGATGGTTAAAGCAGGCATTTGGTGAGACCCACTCCTGTGCTAACATCATGTCAAACCCAGGGCAGTCGTAGTGACGTTGGCCACTGGAATGCTCAAGATGGCTCAGAGCGGAGACAGATAGGTACTCTGTTGATTTGGAACAAAGTAAGGGAAGAGAACAGGAGTCTATGCCTGGTGATCCAGATACCTCTCCCAGATCTTGTTCAAAACCTTCAAGGCAGTACCACAAGTTTGCAAGAAGACTTCCCAAGAAGACAGGTACAAATAAGCCCAGACTGTGAAGACCACAATAAACATCCAACTTTTCCATTCCCAGACACAGAAAAATGTCCACAATATCAAGTTCATTTAGGAATATATGAACTAACCAAATGAAATAAATAAGGCAAGATGGACCAATTCTGCAGAAACAGAGATGTGTGATCTTTTTGACAGAGAATTCAAAATAGCTGTGTTGAGGCAACTCAAATAAATTCAACATAGTCAAGAGAAAGGATTCAGTATTCTACTAGATAAATTTAACAAAGAGAGTGAAGTAATTCAAAAGAAACAAGCAGAAATTCTGGAACTGAAAAATGTAATTGACATCTTGAGGAATGAAGCAGAGTCCTTTAATAGCAGAATTGATAAAGCAGAAGAAATAATTAGTGAGCCTGAAGACAGGCTATTTGGACATGCAGAGTTAGAGAACACTAAAGAAAAATAATAAAAAATACTGAAACTCATCTACAGGATCTAGAAAACATATTCAAATGGCCAATCTAAGAGTTATTGGCCTTAAAGAGGAGGTAGAGAAAGAGACAGGGGTAGAAAGTTTACTCAAAGGAATATTAACAGAGAACTTGCCAAACCTAGAGAAAAATATAAATATCCCAATAAAAGAAGGTTATAGAATGCCAAGCAGATTTAATCCAAAGACTACCTCAAGGCTTTTAATAATCAAATTCCCAAAGATCAAGGATAAAGAAAGGATCCTAAAAGCAGCAGGAGAAAATAAACAAATAATATAAAGTAGAATTTCAATACATCTGTCAGCAGACTTTTCAGTGAAAATCTAACAGGCCAGGATAGCATGGCGTGATGTATTAAAGTTCTAAAGGAAATAAGCTTTTACCTTAGAATGGAATATCTGAGAAAAATATTCAAGTTTTCAATAAGACCCAAGTTTCTGTGGTTAAGAAACAATCTTCCCATATAAAGACATACGCAGACTGAAAATAAAGGGATAGACAAAGATGTTCCATGCCAGTGGAAACCAAAACAGAACAGGAGTCACTATACTTACAATTAGACAAAATAGATTTTAAGGTAAAAGCTATACGAAGAAGCAGAAAAGGCTGCTATATGATGAAAAATAAGCGAATTCAGCAAGAGAACATAATAATTTTAAATATATATGCAGCTGACATGTGAGCATCCAGATATATAAAGCAAATATTGTTAGAGCTAAAGAGAGTGATTGACCCTAATACAATAACACCTAGAGACTTTAACATCTCATTTTCAATATTGAACAGACCTTCCAGGCAGAAAATCAATAAAAATTGGACTTAATCTGCACAATCAATCAAAGGAAGCTAATAGATATTTACAGAACATTTCACCCAATGGCTGCATAATACACTTTCTTGTCCTCAGCCCACGGATCATTCTCAAAAACAGACCATATATTATATCACAAAACAAATCTTAAAACAATAAAAAAATTAAGATAATATCAAACATATTATCTGAACATAATGGAATAAAACTAGAAATCAACAAGGGGAATTTTGGAAATATACAAACACATGACAAACAAACAAAATGCTCTAGAATAACCTGCAGGTCAATAAAGAAATTAATCAGAACATTGAAAAATTTCTTGAAACACAGGGTAAAGGAAACATAGCATACCAAAACCTATGAAACACAGCAGAAGCAACACTAAAAGAAAAGTTTATAGTGATAAAAGAATAAAAACGACATAAAAATAGAATAAAACCTTGGAATCAACAACTTAACCATGCATCTTAAAGAATTAGAAAAGCAAGAGCAAACACAACCTACAATTAGTAGAATACAACAAAAATAAAAATCAGAGGAACAGAAATAAATGAAACTGAAAAGAAGAAAACAATACAAAAGATCAATATACACAGAGAACTTTTTCCCTTTTTTATTTTTTTTTTTTTTTTTTTTTTTTGCAAGTTGAACAAAGTTGGCGCAAACCTTTAGGGCAGACTAGAGGAAATGGAAAGGAGATCAAGGTAAAAAAATGCTAGAGACAAAAATGAGACATTACGAACAGATATTGGGCACGAAACTCAACAGGATTATTCGGTAGACTAACCTTCGAGTAAGCTATGATGCCAATGAAATGGAAAATCTAGAAGAAGTCGGAACAAATTCCTGACACATACAGGCCTACAAAAATTGAACAAGGAGGAAAGTTACAAAAAACCCGAACAAGATCAATAACAAGTAGCAATATTGAAGCCATAAATAAAACACGTCTTCCACGTAGAGGCAAATGCGCTGGAAACCCTGAAGGAAAAAAAAAAAAAAAACGCTGAGCAGGCTTTACTAACGGAAATACTACCAAACAATTAAACCAAAACTAAGAACAAGCTAATTACACTATTCTAAAATAAATCAAGAAGGGAATGACTTTCAAATTCATTATTCAAGGTCAGAATTACTCTGAAACGCCAAAACTAGACAAAGACATGAAAGAAAAGAAGACAGGAGAGAAAGAAAGAAAGAAAGAAGAAAGAAAGAAAGAAAGAAAGAAAGAAAGAAAGAAAGAAAGAAAGAAAGAAAGAAAGAAAGAGAAAAGAAAGGAAGGAAGGAAGGAAGGAAGGAAGGAAGGAAGAAAGGAAGAAAGAAAGGAAGAAAGAAAGAAAAGAAAAGAAAAGAAAGAAAAGAAAGAAAGAAAAGAAAGAAAAAGAAAACTACAGGCCAATATTCCTGATGAATATTGATACAATCATCCACACCAAAATATTAGCAAATTAAATCCAACAGGACATCAAAACTACCATTTGTCATGAACAAGTGAAACTTCTCTCTGGCTTGCAAGATGGTTTAAAATATACAAATGAATCAATTTAATACATTATAGCAACAGAATTAAAACAAAACTATATGATCATTTCAATTGATGCTGTAAAACATTTAGAAAATTTAACATCTCTTTATGATAAAATCTCTCAAAAATCTGGGTATTGAAGGAACATACCTCAACATAATAAAAGCCATATACTACTCACAACTGGTATCATACATAACAGAACAAAACTGAAAGACGTTCCTCAAATATATGTAACACAAAAAAGATGTCTACTTTCACCGTTGTTCTTAAGCATAGTACTGGAAGTCCTAGCTAGAGAAATGAGAGATGTTAAAGAACTAAAGGACACCTAATTTGGAAAGGAAGACAAATTATCTTTTTTTGCAGATAATATTATCATACATGGAAAAACCTAACGACTTCATTAGAAAACTATTAGAACTGATAAACAAATTAATAAAGTTGTACAATACAAAATCAATATACAAAAAGCAGTAGCATTTCTACATGACAACATGAAACAGTGGGAGAAATAAATTAAAAAGTAATCTAATTCACAATAGCCGCACACAATATTAAATACCTAGAAATAAATCTGTATTAGTAAGCGTTCTCTGGAGGGACAGAATTAAAAGGAAAGATGTATATACAAAGGGTATTTTATTAAGGAGTATTGACTCACATGATCACAAGGTGAAGTCCCACGATAGGCTTTCTGTAAGCCAAGGAACAGGGAGGCCAATCTCCAAGTCCCAAAAACCTCAAAAGTAGGAAAGCCAACAGTACTGCCTTCAGTCTGTTGCCAACAGCCAAAAATCCTCCTGGTGAACCACTGGTGTAAGTCCAAGCATCCAAAAGCTAAACAACATAGGGTCTCATGTTAGAGGGCAGGAAGCATCCAGCACATGGGAAAGATGAAGCCTGGAAGACTCAGCAAGTCTGCTCATTCCATTTTCTTCTCCCTGTTTTATTCTAACTATGCTGCAGCTGATTAGAGGGTGCCCACCCAGATGCAGAATGGGTCTGCCTGTCCCAGTCCACTGACATCAGTGTTTATCTCCTTTAGAAACACCCTTACAGACAGATGAAGGAACAATACTGCCGGGACCATCTAAAGGCACTATAATGTCTCAGCTGTCCACTTTAGGGTGGTGCCTACAAATCATGCAGAACCATCTATAAACCAGGTCCTAGTCTTCTCTTCTTCTGTCATCTGATCACAGGTAATTCCCCATGAGGCCATGGGTGCAGGGTGGCAGGAATGGAGACCATGGACATTTGAGTCCCTCATGTAACTTACTTGTGCCTTCAAGACTTGCATGAGCCCAATCACGTATATACCACTTTGATTTGATGATGGTATGGATCTATGAACATATCATTTTATGGTCAGATGGGCCAGAAAGCACCCCAGCTCATGATAGTTCAAGTCACATGGTGACTTAATGACCCATAATCAAAAACATTCAGTTTCCATCAAAGCCCAGTAACAGACCCAGAGCTGTCTCTCAAAAGGAGAGTAGTTATCTGCAGAAGATGCCAGGACCTTGCCCCCAAATCCTAGTTTCATCCACTGTCATTTACCTCTGGAGGCCTGCAAAAGGCTCCAATTGCTATATGCCAGTGACACCTCAAGCACCATTGAATCCACTGGGTCATATGATCCAAGTGGCAGAACTGCTTGCACAGCAGCCTGGACCTGTTGCAGAGCCTTCTCCTGTTCTGGACTCCATTCAAAACTGCTAGCCTTTCAAGTTATTTGATAAATGGGCCAGAGTAACACATCCCAAATGAGATATGTGTTGCCTCCAAAATCCAAATGGACCCATTAGACATTGTGCCTCCTTCTTGGGTGTAGGAGGGGGCAAATGAAGCAACTTATCCTTTACCTGAGATATGGTTTGGCTGTATGTCACCCAAATCTCATCTTGAGTTGTAACTCCAATAATTCCCACATGCCATGGGAGGAATTGTTTGAGAAGTGATTGAATTATGGAGGTGGATCTTTCCTGTGCAGTTCTTGTGATAGTTAATGAGTCTCATGAGATCTGGTGGTTTTAAAAATGGTAGTTTCCATGCACAAGCTCTCTTTTCTCTCTTTGTCTGCCTCCATCCATGTAAGATGTGACTTGCTCCTCCTTATCCTTCATCTTCCACCATGATTGTGAGGCCTCCCCAGCCACTTGGAACTGTAAGTTCAATAAACCTCTTTCTTTTGTAAATTGTCCAGTCTCAGGCATGTATTTATCAGCCCCATGGAAATGGACTAGTACAGTAAATTGGTACCAGTAGAGTTGGGTGCTGCCTAAAATATACCCAAATTTGGCAACGACTTTAATACTAGATAACAGGCAGAGGTTGGAACAGTTTGGAGGGCTCGGAAGAAGACAGGAAAATGTGGGGAAGTTTGGCACTCACTAGTGACTTATTGAATGTTTTTGAATGTCCTTATGCTGATAATAATAAGGACAATGAAATCCAGACTGAGATGGTCTAAGAAGGAGAGGAGGATTTTTTGGGAACTGGAGCAAAGGTGACTCTTGTTATGCTTTAGCAAAGGCATTGGTGGCATTTTGCCCCTGCCCTAGCGATTTGTGGAACTTCAAACTTGAGAGAAATGACTCAGGGTATCTGGTAGAAGAAATTTCTAAGATGCCAGGCATTCAAGAGGTGACTTGGGTGCTGTAAATGCATTCAGTTTTAAAAGGGAAACAGCATAAACGTTTGGAAAATTTGCAGCCTGACAATGCTCTAGGAAAGAAAATCCTTTTTTTTTTTTTTTTTTTTTGAGTATAAATTCAAGCCTGCTGCAGAAATTTTGTAAGTAATGAGGAGCCAAATGTTAATCACAACAGCAATGGGGAAAACATCTCTAGGGCACGTCGGAGACCTTCTGTCAGCCTCTCCTATTATACGTCTGGAGATTTAGAAGAAGCAAATGATTTTGTGGACTCAGCTCAATGTCCCTCTGAGGTGTGCAGTCTAAGGACTTGGTGTCCTATTCCCCACCTGCTCCAGCAGTGACTAAAAGGGAACAAAAAGTAAGTTGGGCTGTAACTTTGGAGGGAGGAATCCCCAAGTCTAGGCAGCTTTCACATGGTGTTGAGCCTGTGGGTGTGCAGGAGTCAAGAATTAGGGTCTGGGAACCTGCACTTAGATTTCAGAGGATGTGTGGAAATGCTTGGATGCCCAGGCAGAAGTTCGCTGCAGGGGCAGGGCTCTCATGGAGAACCTCTGCTGGGTCAGTGAGGAAGGGAGAAGTCGAGTGATCCACCACACAAAGTCCGTACTGGTACCCCACGTAGTGGAGCTGTAAGAAGAGGGCCACCACTCTCTAGACCCTAGAATCATAGATCCACCAACAGCAAACACTGTACACCTGGAAAAGGCACAGACACTCAGTGCCAGCCTGTGAAAGCAGCTGGGAGGGAGGCTGTACCCTGTTAAGTCACAGGGGCAGAGCTGCCCAAGACCGTGGATACCCACCTCTTGCATCAGCATAACCTGGATGTGAAACATGCAATCAAAAGAGATCGTTTTCAAGCTTTAAGATTTATTGCCCCACTGGATTTTGGACTTACAGTGGGGCCTATAGCCCCTTGTTTTGGCCAACTTCCTCCATTTGGAATGACTGTATTTACCAAATGCCTGTATCCCCATTGTATCTAGAAAGTAACTAACTTGCCTTGATTTTACAGGCTCATACACGGATGGGACTTGCCTTGTCTTAGGTGAGACTGTGGACTTTTGAGTTAATCCTAAAATGAGTTAAGACTTTGGGTGACAATTGGGAAGGCATGATTGGTTTTAAAATGTTAATACATGAGATTTGGGAACCGCAAGGGTCAGAATTATATAATTTAGCTGTGTCTTCATCCAAATCTCATCTTGAATTGTAACTCCCATACTTTCCTGTGTCATGGGAGGAGCCTGTTGGGAGGTGATTGAATTAGGGAGGTGGGTCTTTCCTGCACTGATCTCATGATAGTGAATGTGTCTAATGAGATCTGATGGTTTTAAAATGGGAGTTTCCCTGCACAAGCTCTCTTTTCTCTCTTTGCCTGCCACCATCCATGTAAGATGTTACTTGCTCCTCCTTGCCTTTGAACTTCTGCCATGATTGCGAGGCCTCCCCAGCCGTGTGGAATTGTAAACCCAATAAAACTCTTTCTTTTGTAAATTGCCCTGTCTTGAGTATGTCTTTATCAGCAGATCGAAAATGGACTAGTACACTTTAGAAATAATATCTCAACAGATCCCAAATCACTGAAACCCTAGAAGTTTTACTGAGGTAGAAGGTCCCTGAATTTTAGTTATATTTATTTACCATTCCATGGCATGGAAATGTCTCACCAAGAAGTCTGGTATGTTTGCTGCTTCTCAAGATCTCTATGAACAAGATTGTGACAAAAAGCTGAAGAGTTGATATACTCCTGAGGTAGGACACTGAAGGTATATTGCTGGCCTTGCCAGCTGAAGGCAAATTATTCCTGGTGGACCTTAGGAAGAGGAATGGAGAAAAGGGCATTTGCCAAATCAACACTGCATACCAGGAACCAGGAGATGTGTCAATTTGTTAAGGAATAAAACCATATCTGGTATGACAGCTGCAATTATTGTAATCACTTGGTTAAGCTTACAATAATTCACTATCTTTCTCCAAGATCCATCTGTCTTTTGCACAAGACAAATAGGAAAGCTTAATGGTTATGTAGTGGGAATCACCACCCCTGTATCTTTCAAGTCCTAGATGGTGGCACTAATCTCTTTAATTCCCCAGGGATGCAATATTGTTTTGACTTACTCTTTTCGGGTTAAAAAAAAAAAAAAAGCTCTAATGGCTTCCATTTGGCCTTTCTCACCATGGTCGCCCTCACCCTACTAGTCAGGGAGCCAATATGGTGATTCTTCCAGCTGCTAACTATGTCTTAACCAAATTATGCATCTGGCAGTGGAGAAATGACCACAGGATGAGTCTGGGGACCCACCGGATCCACTGTAAGTCAAAACTATGTTAAACTCCATCAATTACCTGACCTCCATAAGCCACTACTTTCACTGGAGGACCACAATGACGTTTTGGGTCTCCTGGAATCAACATCAGCTCAGAGCCAGTGTCCACTAGTCTCTGAAAGGTCTGATCATTCTCTTTCCCCCAGTGCACAGTTACCCTGGGAAAAGACTGGAGGTCTCTTGGTGGAAGGGTGGGAGAAAGATTAACAGCATAAATTGTGAGTAGTGTAGTGGGGTCCTCAGCCTATCAATTTCACTTCTAGGAACACCATGACTAATTAACCTATCCCAGGGCTCTACATAAGTCAGACTATTATGATTGCTGCTTTGCTTATGCTGTCCATTACAGTAGTTATGCCCACCTTGCCTTTGATGGATGAGTGCTGCCACTTGCCCCTGGCACCTCAGGAACCAATTATTCACATTGCATTTAAATTTTCTAATTGAGTGACTACGGTTCCCACTGTAACTTCTAACATACAAAGAAGAGCAATCACACAGCTATTCAAAAATGCAGGTGCTACCCTCACAAATCTATTTTACAAAGTATTGGTGAAGAGGATGTCTTCTGGACCCTTGCAGATGTGATGAGTAAGTCTAATGTGACTAATCTACTTTAGCATTCCAATCTCCCTAAGCCTTTGGCTCCCTTCCTCTACATTAAACCAAAGGAGATCACAAATTTCCAGCTGTCTCACAGTGGGCCATCTTTTGATCCATATTTCAGCTAACCAAGTAAATAAACTATTAGAATCTTTTTTTAATTCCCCAAGTTGCAACATTAAATGCAGAATCCTGTTTAGTTTCCTCATATCAATAAATTCAGCTTGATTTAAATTTATGTTCCTTCAACCATTATCCCATAATTTTAATATCCATTCCCACTCCTGTTCTCCAGACTTCTGTTTATATAAATTAGAAAACTCAAGCAGTACTTTCAGAGTGTAGCACATTTCTTCATGGGTCACACTCTGAATCTCACTTCAAGGGGCCTGCCAGGACTTGAGTCTAGTTATAGGTCTAGAAGCAAACAGAGGTGTTGGGTGTGGGTCCTAAGGAGAATCAGCATTGTCTTGCAGGGCAACTGCCTTAGGGGAGGCCATCACTGTTGCCTCAGGCAGCACAGGGTTTTTCTCCTCAGACAAAGGCAGAAAGGCTGATGTCAGTGTGGGTGGGAAAGGGAATGTTGCCACCACCAGCAGTGGAGAGGCTGTTTCCTCTGGCAAATAAGGCTCATCAGACTTTACAAGCTCAGTGCCCCCAGCTTCATCAGGGTCCTCCCAAACATTATCAGTACAAGTTACAGAATCCCATTTTTTTTTTTTTTCCAGTCAATGCTGTCACTTTAACAGAATATACCTGGCAAGAATGAATGTACACCTTTCCTAGCAGGTCAGCCCCTCGCATAATAAGAGTTTTTGTCTGATTTTCCATAATTTCAGCCCTTTGCAGAAGCTAAGTTATATTTGCCTCTCACTCAAGGCAATCTTTAGACTTGAGGCTGTGTATGTGCTTCTGGAGCCAGGAATCACAATCCTTAAGCTCATCCTTTTGTTTCATTACTTTGTCTAGCAAACTTAAGAGCAATCAACTGACTTCATTATATTCCTTGGTTCTCCACATATGGTCAAATGTAATATATATAGAGTCACTAAATTCCTTGCCTCTCATGAGTGATGAATCAGGAGTACCAAATGCATTTATTTTGCATAACTCTCTACACCACCAAGGACTATCAGTGTTCTACATGCTATTAAAAGTAGAGTCCTTAGTATTTTGGGGTCTAATTATATTAAGTTGCCAACTCCAAATCCCCCAAACTAACAAAATGTATCTTTAAAATTCTGTTCCTCTAGAACCACTCCCAGTACCAAAACCTGTACTATTCAGGGTTCTCAAAAGCGATAGAAATAATAGGAAAGATGTATATATATGAAGGGTAGTATATTAAGGAGCATTGACTCACACAATCACAAGATGAATTTCCACAATAGGCCATTTGCAAGCTGAGGAGCAAGGAAGCCAGTCAGAGTCCCAAAATCTCAAAAGTAGAAAAGCTGACAATGCAGCATTCAGTCTTTGGCCAAAGGCCCCTGAACCCCTGGCAAACTGCTGGTGTAAGTCCAAAAGCCTAAAAGCAAAGAACATGTGGTCTGATGTTTGAGGGAAGGAAACATTCAGCATGGAAGAAAGATGAAGGCCAGAAGACTCAGTAAGTCTGCTCATTCCACTTTCTTCCACCTGCTTTATTCCAGCTGTGCTGGCAGCTGATTCTCTTGATGGTGCCCACCCAGATTCAGGGTGGGTGTGCCTCTCCCAGTCCATTGTTGACTTAAGTGTTAATCTCCTTTGGCAACTCCCTCACAGACACACCCAGGAATAATACTTTGCATCCTTCGAACCAATCAAGTTAACACTCAGCATTAACCATCAATGTGAAAGATCTCTATAATGAAAACTATAAAACACTAATGAAATAAATTGAAGAAGACACCAGAAAATGGAAGAAATATTGTATGCCCATGGATTGGAAGAATGAATATTGTTAAAATGCCCATACAATCCAAAGCAATCTATAGATCTAATGTAATTCCTATCCAAGTACAAATGACATTCTTTATAGAAATAGGAAAAAAAAAAAAAAAAAACAACTATAATTTATATGCAACCAGAAAAGACCAAGAACAGGCAAAGCTATCCTGAGTAAAAGAACAAAATTGGAAGAATCACATTATCTGACTTCAAATTATACTACAAAGCTATAGTAACCAAAACAGCATTACACTGGCATAAAAACAAATACACAGGCTAATAGAACAGAACAGAGAACCCAGAAATGAATCCATAAACCTACAGTGAACTCACTTTTGTTACTTTTTCCCTACTCTAGAGAAAAGACAGTCTCTTCAATAAATAGTGATAGGAAAACTTTATATCCATATGTAGAAGAATGAAACTAGACACCTATCTCTCACCATATACAACAATCAAATCAAAATATATTAAATGATTAAATATAGGACCTCAAAATGTGAAACTACTACAAGAAAACTAGAGAAAATCTTCAGGACATTGGCCTGGGCAAAAATTATTTGAGTAATACTACACAAAGCACAGACAACAAAAGGAAAAATGGACAAATAGGATCACATCAAGTTAAAAAGCTTCTGCAGAGCCAAGGAAACAATGAACAAAGTGAAGAGCCAATCCATAAAATGGGAGAAAATATTTACAAACTACTTATCTGACGAAGATTAATAATGAGAATGTATAAGGAGCTCAAACAACTCTAAAGGAAAAAAAAATCTAATAAATGGATTTTTTAAATGGGCAAAATATTTAAATAGACATTTCTCAAAATACACATACAAACAGTAAAGAAACATTTTAAAAGGTTCTCCACTGATCATCAAAGAAATGCATATCAAAACCACAATGAGATATCTCGCACCAATTAAAATGGTTTAGTCAATAACAGGCAATAACAAAGGCTGGCGAGGATGTAGAGAAAAGGGAATACTGGTACACTGTTGGAGAAAATGTAAATTAATATACTCTCTATGAAGAACAGCTTAGAAGTTCTTCAAAAAACTAAAAATAGAGTTATCATATAATCTTGCAATCTCAATGATGGTATATTCCCCAAAGAAAGGAAATCAATATGTCAAAGAAATATTTGTATTCCCATGTTTGTTGCAGCAAAATTTACAATAGCCAAGATTTGGAAACCACCTAAGAGTTCTTCAATAGATGAATGGATAAAGACAATATGATACTTATACACAATGGACTACTATTCAGCCATAAATAATGATATCCTGGCTGGGCGCGGTGGCTCACATCTGTAATCCTAGCACTTTGGGAGGCCAAAGCAGGCCGATCAACTGAGGTTGGGAGTTTGAGGTCAGCCAGACCAAGGTGGAGAAACCTTATCTCCAATAAAAATACAAAAATTAGCTGGATGTGGTGATGTATGCCTGTAATCCTACTTACTTGGGAGGCTGAGGCAGGAGAATCACTTGAACCTGGGAGGTGGGGGTTGCACTGAGCAGAGATCTTGCCATTGCCAGCCTGGGCAACAAAAGGAAAACTTCGTCTCAAAAAAAAAAAAAAAAAAAAAAAAAATCCTGGTTGTTGCAACAACATGGATGGAACAGAAGATTATTTATTTCCAGTATGAATGGAACAGAAGGTTATTATGTTAAGTGAAATAATTCAGGCATGGAAAGACAATAATCACATGTTCTCACTTATTTGTGGGATCTAAAAATGAAAACAATTGAATTCATGGAGAGACAGAGTATAAAAATGGTTACTAGAGGCTGGGAAGGGTAGTGGTGGGGATGGATGGCAAGTGAGAACGGTTAGTGGGTACAAAAAAAAAAAAGAATAAACAGCACCTAGTATTTGATGTCACAACAGGGTGACTATAGTGAATGAAAATTTAATTCTACATTTTAAAATATCTAAAAGGGTCCAACTGGAGTTTTTAATATAAAGGATAAATGCTTAAGGGAGTGGTTACTTCATTTTCCATAATGTGATGATCATACATTGCATGCCTCATGTAAATTTACAACATAACCAGATATCTTGTGGTGCTAACCTCTCCTTAATGTCCAATGATAGCGATGGCTGGAAATAACATAACAAATCAAGATCACTAAGCATATGTACACATATGATAATCACAGAATTATTTATAATAAACAAATTCTTGTGGAACAAACTATGTTTAACAGAAGGCAACAATGTAATAAATTATGCTCTCTCTATAAATATGTGTGTATATATGTGTGTGTAGACATATATATGTATACATATATATGTGTGTGTATACATATATACGTATGCTATATATGTATACGTATATATGTATACACACATAGTGGAATATTATACCATACTAATATTTTACTTTTTATAAAATATAATTAGCTGTTCCTTATATTTTCTTATGCCATTGAAGCGTTTGAGTTTATGTATCACCAGTCTAAATTATTCAGACAATGGAAACCTTTACTAAGCAGACATTATGCAAAAGTTTAATTTGATATGTGAATTTCAACATGAAGAAAATACAGGAAATCCAATGTATGTGCATACATATATATACACACACACACTATATATAGCATATGTTATATAACATATATATATATAATACACATCTCTTTTTCCACTCAATAGTCTTTCAAGTACTTAAAATGAAAGTATATAGGTCAGGCTTGGTGGTGCAGGCTTATAGTCCAGCTACTTGGAAGGTTGAGGTGGGTGAACTGCTTGAGTCCAGGAGTTTGGGTCCACCTTTTGCAACATAACCAGATTGTGATTATTATGCATTGCATGCCTGTGTATTTTTAAGAAATGTTGTCCTCAAAACATTAAAGAAAATAAAATGACATATAAAGCATATTGCTCAGCTATAGGCAAGAGATGACTAATGACAAGCGCAAACACTGCTAAAAATTTAATATACAAAAGATAGGTTTATGCCCTCATGGAGCTCATCATTCCTGGAAAACTCAGGGAATAAGCAAATACATTAGAATAAAATACAGGGAATATTTGAAAGCCTAATAGATTACACCAATTCCCAGTATTCACAAAGCTAACAAGTAATTATGGGTCTGAAAGCACCACCACAGATTCTCGTAAGTTTTTACATTTTGCATATGCTAAGAATTTGAGTAGACATATTGCAAAATCATATTCCATGTAGAAGAACCAGGTCTTTATTCAATAAGAACTTGAATCTGAAATCATTCCAGTGTAAAAAAATTAAATTTTCAGCTAAGTAAAACAATGCATGAAAGAAACACTTCTCCAACAAGTGAAACTCAAAGACGCAGTTTGACAACACTATTTTATAATTTTTTTGAGACGTCGGTAGTCATTCTGATAGTTGCTTCAGAGTAGCCAAGTGAAGGGTTTAGAAATAGGTTTCAGTTATACAAACAAGTATATTAATGTATATATAGTTTTTTGGTGGTAAAAAAGACAGCTCGAAAAAACAACTGTAAATAAGAAAAGATTCTGAAATATGATTATTAAGAAAAAACATCTTTTGCAGTTTTCTAAAATGCACCTAGTATGTTTTAGTAAAACACATTGTATTATAATATTTACTCTTATCAAATTTAACACACTTGGTTTTATCTTTCAAAATAAAACAGAACATAGCAAAATAGGCAGGTAGAGCAGGTGTTGGCATGTTAAACTTTTTCAATAAATCTCATTGCGATGCAAATTTACATTCTACTGCTGTACATATAAGTGATAATTTGGACAGATGTTTAACTGACTTTGCTTATTAACATTCACCATAAAGGAACTGTCAAACTCAAATTGCGCTAAGCACAAAAGCCAACAAAGTCAAATTAAAGTAACTAATGCTAAAAAGATTACTGAATCTTCATGAGCAAAAACATTAAAAATAATTAAGCAAAGGGTAACCTTCTCTGTGACAAATAAGACAAATAATTACTGGAATTTGACCTTCTACATACTTCTTTTAAGTATGTCTATTTTGTACGTAAATAAGAAA
Source organism: Rhinopithecus bieti (assembly GCF_001698545.2). Lineage (NCBI taxonomy): Eukaryota > Metazoa > Chordata > Mammalia > Primates > Cercopithecidae > Rhinopithecus > Rhinopithecus bieti. The sequence continues at coordinate 67,053 of NW_016805538.1, forward strand.
GAAAAAGTGTGTGTATGTATGTCTGTTTAGTTTATTTGTTTTTTTCTGAGACATCAGAATTTTCTCTTTCCATATGACAGGGAACATGTCTTCCTCACGTATTTACATATAAGGAAGGGACTTTTTACTCCGTTTTAGGAGAGGACAGCAGGAGAGAATCATTCCGGCATCTCCAAACCTCCTCCTTTTTTCTTAGAAAAAGGAGTGATTTTTCTGATTATAACATTTGGGAGAGGGAAAATAATATGATGATTCTGCTCTTGGGAGTGCTCTCTTTGAATTTGGTCCATCTACAAAACTGTCTATGTGATCTGCTGGTGACAATCAGTTGTCCGGCACTACCTGTCCCATGGTAGCGCTCTCATCTGGAGTTCACACATATTTGGCTGCAGGTCCATGCTACCTTTGCCAGTTTAGTCTTATCAATAATAAAGCTAGATTCTGAGTCTAGCTCCAAAGTAATTCCAAACTTGAGCCATTTTTTGTCTCGCTCTAATCTCAATGTAGGTGATGGCAAAACAAGACAGCAATTCTATCAATTAAATCTCTTCCTTGAAATTGAAATAACATATGAAACAAATTTAACTTATGCAGTTCTTCACTTTTGATCTCACATAATTCTGTTTATATAACCATTTTATATACATTACATTACTGTATTGTATATTTTGTCTATTTCTTCTTTGATTTTGTTTTTGTTTTATAATTGTTTTGGATGTGAGGAAAATTATGTTCCTGACACTTCATCTTCTCCAGAAGTGGAAGAACTCATTATTTCTTTATTTGTACTGTTTGTATCTGTTCACCCATAGTGTTCTCAACAGAGTTATCAACAACCTTTTGATAATACTTGCCAAATATCCAAACACATTAGATAATTTATTCATTAAATTAAATTTTCTAGAGATCTCCTAAGATCTCTTCATTCTCCCGATTCTGATCATTTTTCAGGCCTGTTTTATGACACTCTTTCTGAAATGTTCATCTCTACCCTCTTATGTAAATCTCTTAATTGCTGCATACTATAACATCCTTGCTCTAGGTTAATTTTCATGTCATTTTATTATTATTATTATTTTGCTGAATCACAGTTTCTCTCATATATGAAAATAAAGTTTTAGGAGGTTTTAATATCTAAAATAATTAATAATTATGCTTAATCTATAGTGTTCTAAGAACAAATCACTCTCATAATTTTGAAGCATTGTTCTGTTTTCTTTTACTTATTGAGAAATCTAACAATTTACTATCACCTGATTAATTATATGTAATTTGATTTAGTTTCTATTTATAAGTGTCCTCCTCATTGCTTACTTTATAACTTTTTTCAATTTTCATGACACTGTAAAGTGTCTATTTTTTGTGTATCTGAAATTCAGACTCCATCGTGCCTTCTGTATTTTTATTTGTTAAATTAGGCAATCCTATAATAATGTCACTCAGATTCAATCTCTTCAGATGGTAAAAAAATTCCTTTAACCTCCCATATAATATATAAAGTGGGGCATGGAAAAATGACCTGCAGACAGTGGAAAGGAATCAACAGGGAGATGAGACAATTTCTGTGCTGCACACTCCTAACTTTGGTGTACAAAATTTTCACCTAATGACCTAATATTTAAACTCTTTGCTTATCCCTGCTTCCTATGATAAGTGATGCTTCAAAATCCTGTAATGTTCTACAATTCAAGTTAATGTTCAATATCTCGCTATAGCTATGATCCCCATTTTACTGTCATTTATCACTCATTCTTTCATCTTCTACATCTTTCCGAAAGTTGTTGAAATTTATTTCCCTTTTCTTTAGGCTCTTATTTCAGTTCTAAGTGTTTCTACCACTTTATTATCACTTAACTAGGAGTTTGGAAGGGATATATTTTAAAGAGATGATAAATCTATAGATTTTATCAAAAGTTGAATAAATGGTATTTGACATGAACTGGTTATTGATAAAATAACTAAAAGAAATCCAAATACTCCAACATTTTCCTCTAAAATGTGGTTGCCCAACACATCTACAAAGGCCCTTATTCAGAGAAAATAATAAAGATTTGTCATGCTCAGCAGCAACCCTCGACATGGAGTAAACCTCTTGGCTTTCAGATAGCGTAAGTAAGATTGGATTGACAACTCTCAATGAGCTAAATATAATGATGAGCACTGATTCTGTCAGTGCAAATGGGCCATACATAAAAATTAAAGAAATATTAAGTGTTTTATAGACGGAAGCCTGGTTCTACTAATTACTGCATTAAGCGAAGCATTTGGAAAATATGAATTTAAAAGATAGGGTGCGGAAGTTCCACTTGAACCATGATAGTGTGAGGAGCTCCATGAACTCACTCCCCAGTGCAACAGGTGAAAAGTATATATAAAACAAAACCATTTATCTGTAAATCAACTTAAGTTCATAGCAATAATAAAGAACGTTTGTTTAATAAAATCTAAACCTCAGTAGGAATTGTGAGAGTATGTTGGATCTTAACCAACACCTGTGGCATTCCATTTTCCTTCCAACTCGGTAAAACAGAAGCTCCACTGCAGATCAGTTAGACAGTAAGATAGGGCTTCCTGTCTCCCAACTTCCAGTCAGAGGTCTATTGACCCAGAAGAGGTAGAACTTCAGCATTTAACTTCCTGCCCTAACTCCCTGTTGCTAAGCATAAGTTCTGGAGAGTGAAGCTCAGAGGTGGAGGCTCCTTATTTCTGCCCAGCATCCACTTGTGAGACAGAGGCTTTACTTAAGTTGTGCTGCCAGTAAGAATATTAAAATTCTGAGAGTCATTTTTCAAACTAGTGGTGCAATGGTTCCATGCCAAAATGGGCAAACTGAGGAGGTCTAGGCCTGTGTTTCCCCCATCCACAGAGCAATCAACATCTAAAATAAGGGTGTCGCATAGGCTCAGAATAAAGGGATGGAGGAAGATCTACCAAGCAAATGGAGAACAAAAGAAAGCAGGGGTTGCAATTCTAGTCTCTGATAAAACAGACTTCAAACTATCAAAGATCAAAAGAGACAAAGAAGGCCATTACATAATGGTAAAGCGATCAATTCAACAGGAAGAGCTAACTATCCTAAAAATATATGCGCCCAATACAGGAGCACACAGATTCATAAAGCAAATCCTTAGAGACTTAGAGAGACTTAGACTCCCAGGCAATAATAATGGGAGATCTTAACACCCCACTGTCAACATTAGACAGATCAATGAGACAGAAAGTTAACAAGGATATCCAGGAATTGAAC
>NW_016805538.1:73046-83368 GCF_001698545.2 Rhinopithecus bieti
TCAGCCATCCCATTACTGGGTATATACCCAAAGGATTATAAATCATGCTGCTATAAAGACACATGCACACGTATGTTTATTGCGGCACTATTCACAATAGCAAAGACTTGGAATCAACCCAAATGTCCATCTGTGACAGACTGGATTAAGAAAATGTGGCACATATACACCACGGAATACTATGCAGCCATAAGAAAGGATGAGTTCGTGTCCTTTGTAGGGACATGGATGCAGCTGGAAACCATCATTCTCAGCAAAGTATCGCAAGAACAGAAAACCAAACACTGCATGTTCTCACTCATAGGTAGGAATTGATCAATGAGATCACTTGGACTCTGGAAGGGGAACATCACACACCGAGGCCTATTATGGGGAGGGGTGAGGGGGAAGGGATGGCATTGGGAGTTAGACCTGATGTAAATAATGAGTTGATGGGTGCTGACGAGTTGATAGGTGCAGCACACCAATATGGCACAAGTATACATATGTAACAAACCAGCACGTTGTGCACATGTACCCTGGAACTTAAAGTATGATAAAAAAATAAAGTAAGGGTGTCACATAGAGAGAAATATGTTATTTTCCCATTCTCAGCATCAGAATAATGGCTTATAGATTTTTTCCTAAGTAGGCCATAGAATAGAGAGCACAAACACCTCCCCAAAGGACTAACTTTCTTTCCAAAAGAACATGAAGAAATTCAAGCCTAACGACGCTCTTTAAAGCAGTACAAGCTGTGGTTAAAAGAAAAGTGTTTTAGAGAGAATTCTGGTTTCATTAGAGATGTAAGCTAATCTGTAGGCTTATAACATATAAAAACATATATTTACTACTAACCATCTACATTTACTATAACATATATTTACTAATAAAGAAGAAAGGTAGAAGAAAACCTGTATTGTAGTATGTTTTATGTGGCAAAGTGATCAGGTTTATGCATAAATATCAGCCTAAATACTCTTGGTTGCCTGGGCGATTTATAAACAAACTTTAAGAGAATGAGTTACAGACTAAGAACATGCATCTGAGACATCATATTAGTGAGAAAAGTATTCTGTGTTATTTGTACTATTACACATGTTAGAGTCATTTGTTTCAGAAACTAGTTTCTTTAACCAATACATAAATTATGTTTACAGATACACATTTTAGAGTGTATTGATTGTTGATGTACCATGACACATATTAGATTGCTGATGGTACCATTCCACACGTTAGAGTTATTTGTTTCAGGCATTAGAGTCTATTTTACCAATAGAGAACTAATTTGATGATAAGGTGCTGCTATAACTGATATAGATATAATTAGCTAAACAGTTTAATGGTGGTCTGCCAAGAAACTGATGTCAGCAGTTAGAAAACTAAAGTTCTTTTTTATGCAAAGACAGCACAGTTGGTAAAATTGTTATAGTTGACAACTTGGAAAGCAGTGCATGTCTCTAACAAGACTTCAGCTCTGTGGGAAGTGTTTGGAAAGAAATGGAGTGATAGTGTTTGTTGGCATTTATTTTCTGCTTGTACTACAGTACTAAACAAGAGAGATGAGCTCAGGCACAGAGAAGAATTGACAGTTTCCAGACAAAAATGTAAGAGAACAAATGCCAGAAATGTGTGGCTTCACAAGATTAGAAAACCAACCTTCTTGTAGAGCTCAAATCTAGTAAAAATACAACAATGTTTGGGTGATAATATTAAGTTTCCTGTTAAACAAGATCATTTTGTCTTGTGATGAAGTGCAAGCCTTTATACTCAAGCTTATATTTTAGGTGGCCTTGTGTTAAAAGAGAGTGAATAGGCTGAATAAGTTGGGAAACAAAGCAAACTCGAGACTTAGGTCTAGAAAAAGAAAACTAAATGAGGTCACTGTAATATAGATATTTCTAGAAGCAAGCAGATCAGAAGTCTGCTATTTTTTTTGAAGAAATTGTTTTATCAAGGACACCAAGAGATTAACATAATAGTGATTTTGTCTATTTAAGCATTAAACCACTGCTTTGTCGCTAAACTCTCAGCAGCAAAATAGAAGTACTTGAAAATTGTGCAGCCACTTGGAAGGGCATTCTTCCCCATGATCACTTCAGATCATGCATTGGAGGATGATGAGCAAGGGAGGACTTGACAAACGTGCAAACACACACTCACATATGCACAAAAACACACATGCACACACTCACACATACATTCACATGTGGGACTCTGTACATAATTGACAAGTTGTTCCTACCAACAGAACAGAATCAGTCTTATTAAGGAAGCTCCCCATCTGCAATGAAGGAAGTTTTCACAAGTGCTGCTGAAGTGGTTTGGCTCTGTGTCCCCATCCAAACTCGTGTCAAATTGTAATCCCCATGTATTGAAGGTGAGGCCTGGTGGGAGGTGATTGAATCATGGGAGTGGTTTCTAATTATTTAGCACCATCCCTCTAGTGCTACCTTGTGACAGAATTCTTACAAGATCTGATTGCTTAAAAGTGTGTGCACTTCCCCCTGTGTTCACTGTCTCTTGATCTGCCATGGTAAGACATGCCTGCTTCTCCTTTGCCTTTTGCCATGACTGTAAGTTTCCTGAGGCTTCCCGGTCATGATTCCTGTTAAACCTGTGGAACTGTGAGTCAATTAAACTTTTATGAAGAAAATCATAAATTACACAGACTCAGTTAATTCTTTATAACAGTGTGAGAATGTACTAATACAGATACTCAGAAGGATTTCATAATTATAATAAATCAGTGGTTGCTGTGTATAATTTCCAGTCTCTACTATTCTGGAAGGGAGTTTTTGTCATGGTTATTTTCTCAATGTTTAGCATTATATGGAACGGGTAGGGCACATGAATTTTCTTTTCAGTTTATTGTTTGAATATTTATGGGGAGATTTGGGATTGTGTGATAGTCATTAAGACCTGACATATAATGCCTCTCTCCTTCTTGTAGGCACGATATTCTGTACAATTTTTGAAGTTAGCAGTGATAACAGATTTGGTGTAGCTGCTTAAGTGTTGGTGGAAGTTATGTGAGTTCCATGGTTTCCTCACCAAACATGATAATCATAGAAGCATATACCCTAATGGAGATTCCATTTATCTAGCTTAGTAAATAATCACAGAAATCATAGCCCTCTGCTGCACTGTGTTGGGCAGATATAGTGACTGAGAAATAAATGTTGGTGGCATTTGGCCACTGATACATTGCCATTGTCTGTTAGTTACCATAACCTAGATTATTTGCATTGATTAAGTGTCCCTTAAAAATTAAATAACTGTTATCCACATGGGAAGTAAGGTGTCTGGAAGATTGACCTGGAAAATCAGAGAGGAAACTGAATAGCTGGTCATTTTACTGTTTTCCTCCTGCTCTGTTTCCACAGTTAGACTCAAGTTCCCAGGTTCTCTTCCACTTAAGTGTGGTCACATGACTTTACAGTCCTTGAAATGTGAACAAAAATGATGTGTTCCACTTACATGATGATTCATGTTTGATCATCATAAAATTCTCTTTTCCATCAGGCAGCTATATGCAAAGTAGTATAAAGAACTTTTAAGCCACATATTGCAGGTGGAGGAGGCGAGGATAGATTAATGCTGAGTATTTTATTCATACCTTGGAAAAGTGCCTCTTGCTAATTAGGAATATCTGCTTGGAATCTTAGTGGTGCATAGTGGATTTTTATGACATTATTTTTTGCAGAAGCTAACATTATCTTATCTCCTCACTATTCCCTCCTTCCATCAAACATACCTACCAGGAAAATGAATGTACTAATTGATTAGATTGATTTTAAGATGATAAAAAAGACAAGGTTGAACTGACAAAACATTAGCCTATTTGAAAAGTTTATTAAATTTGGAGAGAGAATCCCTTACTTAATCAGCAGTGGAAAAGTAAGGGGAACACATATCAAGTTTTTCCCTTTTTGAAACCAAGTAATTAAAGCACAATGCAATTATTTATAAGATTTGGAATTAGTAAACTTCAAAAAGGCAATAATACACATCATTTCTTTATTTATTTGATCTATTTACATATAGCTGGGGTAAAGTAATTTCTTTTTTTTTTTTTTTGAGATGGAGTATCACTCTGTCACCAGGCTGGAATGTAGTGGAGGGATCTCAGCTTACTGAAACCTCTGCCTCCCGAGTTCAAGTGATTCTCCAGCCTCAGCCTCCCATGCAGCTGGTACTACAGGCATGTGCCACCACTCCAGGCTACATTTGTATTTCTAGTAGAGACAGGGTTTCACCATGTTGGCCAGGATCATCTCTATCTCTTGACCTTGTGATCGGCCCACCTCAGCCTCCCAAAGTGTTGGGATTATAGGCATGAGGCACCACGCCCAGCCATAAAGTGATTTCTTAAGTGAACACTGTCATGAGGCTGCAACACTACCCAAGGTCACAGAATTAATACAACCTGTAATGCAAACTCCATTCTTTAATCTAATAGCTTGCTTAGTTTTACCTCTTATAAGGATTGATATGGGAATATAAGATAAATATTGATGTAGAGAATGTATTTAAACCAAAAATTTGAGCTTCTCTTAGCAAACTATAGGCCCTGAAGTTAAAACAATTACATTTTTAAATTTTGAAAATTTGAAATATTTACTTTGAATATATTCATACTTTTAATGTTTGTGTGATGTATGAATTGTGTGCCGAGAATATTTACATTATAAAGTTTCACATGTTATGATAGAGATTTACTATATCATTATTTAATAAATGCTTACTGTTTGTTATAACTAGTTTTGAACTTGAAAATTATGAAAGCCAATTATAAAAGGAAATATATATGCTATAATGTTAAATTTTATCATTGCTTTTTCTTGAGGATGGTGGCACTAGTTTGTTCACTGGAATTGAATGAGAAAGAAAATATATGACTGATTATTTGTATTAAATGTCACAGCATCTGGGTATTTATGCCATAGTCTATGAAATGTGACAGGCAGTCAATACCTAAGAGACAATTCCACCTTGCATGAGGATGAAGAAAAAAGTTCCATATATATATATTTAAGCAAGTCAAGATGATACATGACAACATGCAATACTAATTTTTAAGCAGATATGAAGAAATACAAACATAGAAAACATTTCCAAAAGTCACTTATGCCTAAAACAGTTTAATAGGACATTTTCTAATCCTGTTCAAAGTTCCTAAATGAATTTCTGTTGTACTATAATTTCTATTAAGATTAGAAAGAATGAGACATCACTGTCTGATGAGCAAATTAGCTATAAGAATTTTTAAAATCAACACATAGTAATTGTACATATTCATGAGTACAATGTAATGTTTCCATACGTGCATACATTGTATGCTGATCAAATCATTGCAATTGTTTGTTTATAACCTTAAATATTTATCATTTCTTTGCTCTGAGAACATTCAACATCCTCTTTTCTAGTAAAGTTACATATAGAATGAATTACTGTTAGCTGCAACCACCCTACTATGCAATACAATACCATAACTCATTCCTCCTATCTAACTGTAACATACCATAACTTATTCCTCCTATCTAACTGTAACATTGTGCTCCCTGACCAAAATTTCCTAATCTCCTCTCTCCTTTATTATTCCAAGTCTCTAATAATCACTACTACATTCCCAAATTTCATGACATCTTTTTTTTTTTTTTTTTAAAGATTCCACAAGTGAGTGAGATCATGAAGTATTTGTCTTTTCGTGCCTGGCTTATTTCACTTAACATAATGCCCTCCAAACTCATTCATATTTTTTTCAAATGACAGATTCCATCCGTTTCATGGTTTAATAGAATTCTATTGTAATTCCGTTGTATATATGTACCACATATTATTTTTTATTTTTTTATTTTTATTTTTTTGAGATGGAGTCTCACTCTGTCACCTGAGATGGAGTGCAGTGGCCAGATCTTAGCTCACTGCAAGCTCCATCTCATGGGTTTAGGCCATTCTCCTGCCTCAGCCTCCAGAGTAGCTGGGACTACAGGCGCCCGCCACCTCACCTGGCTAGTTTTTATGTATTTTTTTTTTTAGTAGAGACGGGGTTTCACCGTGTTAGCCAGGATGGTCTCGATCTCCTTACCTCGTGATCCGCCCGTCTCGGCCTCCCAAAGTGCTGGGATTACAGGCTGGAGCCACCGCACCTGGCCATATTCTTTATCCATTAATCCATTCATGAACATTTAGGTTGATTCCATATCTTGGATGTTGTGGATAGTATTGAAATAAACATGGGAATGCAATTATCTCTTCAATACACTAATTTTCCTTCTTTGGATATTACCAAGCAGTGGGTTTGTGGAATAGTGTGATAGATCTATTTTTAATGTTCTTGTGGAACATTCATACTGTGCTTTATAATGGCTCTATTAATTTACGTTCCCATCAACAAAGTCATAAGAGTAACACTTTTTCTGTATCCTTACCAGCATTTGATACGTGCTGTCTTTTGGATAATAGCCATTCTAACTGGAGTGAGGTGATATTTCGTTGTAGGGGATCTACTTTGCCATCTGAAAGTGCTCCACACTTTCTATAATAATTCTTAATACTTTAATTAAAAATGGTGATTAAAATACATAACTCTCCTTGACATACTATTGCCCCCCATTGTCTTTTAATTCAACTAATGAAGATACTTAATATGTAATCAGTTATTTCTATCAAGCTAAATTTAGAAAAAAAATGGAAGTATGTGTTGAGGAGTAGGATATGGGAATTGGGCATTTAGAGAATGTTGAAAAAACGTATACACAAAACACTTTTTAAAAAGTCTTGAGAAAGAGAGACTAAAATTCTATAGAAAGTACATTCTGAATTTGTTGGTTTTCTCATTCAAAGTATGATGGTCTAAAGATCCAGAAATAGATTAAGCTTTATCGAAAGAGATTATTGATTCAAGAATGAGATCAAATTGTAAAATCAAATGCAATTTTATTTTAAGCACAGATTTTGCTGGACATGAATATGACAAAAGCAGTGAACTAAACCTCAAACAGCCAGCTCTTATCTTTCTTACTTCATGGTAATTCCTTAAAGAAGGCAATAGGAATTGTATTGTAGATCAGACGTGAAAATGAAGAAATATTATTATAAAGAGAAAAACAGATACAGAGAGCATATGTGTGTATGTGCATTCTTTTAAAAATATGTGTACCTCTTAAAATTATGACTAGAATTCTTCTATAAATTTATTAATTGCCATTTCCAGGATTACCTTGTGAAAACATTATTATGCTTGCAGACCAGAGCACGATGGCTGTATAGGAGGCTCCACTAATCATCCTCTTGCAAAGACACAAATTAACAACTATCTACAGACACAAAATCACCTTCATAAGAACCAAAATTAGGTAAGCACTCAGAGTACCTGGTTCTAACTTTATATCACTGGAAGAGGCACTGAAGAGGGAAAAAAAGACAGTCTTGAACTGCTGATACTACCTCTCTCTCATCCCCTGACAGGTACCACATGGCATAGAGAGAGAATGTGTGCACTTGAGAGAGTGCATCACTTACGAAACATTGCATTTAACACAGTCCTTCCCTGTCACAACAGAAAGCAAAACTGATCTGAACTCAGCTGGCACCCACCCAAAAAGAAAGTATTTAAACCAACCCTAGCCAGAGGGGAATCAACCCTTGCAATGGTCATAACTTGCATTCCCAGAAGCCTTTCCACCAAGGGTTAAAGTGCTGTGGGCTCTAAATAACTTGAAAGGCATTCTAAGCCACAAGAACTGCAACTCCTAGGTGAGTTCCAGCGCTGAACAGGGCTCAGAGCCAGTGGACATGAGGACATGCAACCCACTGCAACAACAGCCAGTGGGGCTAAGGGAGTGCTTGTGCCACCTCTCTCTGATACCCAGGCCACACAGTTCAGGGCGCCAAAACAGACTCATTTTTATGCTTGAGAAGAGGAAAGGAAAAAGGAAAGAAGACTTTGTCATGCATCTTGGATACCAGCTCAGTCACAGTAGGACAGCGCACTGGTCAGAGTGGTGAGGCTGCATTCCAGGCTTTAGCTCCCAGATGACATTTCTAGACATATTCTGGGATAGAAGGGAAGGTGCTACTTTGAAGAAACAAACTCAGTCCTGGCAGGAGCCATGACCTGCTGATTAAAGAGCCCTGGGTACAGCCAGCACTATGAAGGTAGTATGACATGGGCCTTGGGTGACACTCTTGAGACTCACTGGCTTCAGGTGAGACTCAGCACATTCCCAACTGTGGTGGCCATGGGGAGAGGCACCTTCTGCTTGGGAAGAGTAAAAGGGAATTTGTCTTGCACTGTAGGTACTATCTTAGCCACAGAGGGCTAGAGCAGCAAGAGGCCTCTTGGGTCCCCATTTCAAGGCCTTGACTCTAGGATGCCATTTCTGGACCTTCCCTGGGCCAGAGGGGAGCCTACTGTCTTTAAGTGTGAGTCCTAGACCAGGTAATATTCACCACAACATCACTAAAGAGCCCTTGGACCTTAGCTGTAGCCTGGAAGTACTGTGGGCCTGTACTGTACTGGTGGTGGTCATGGAATGAGGATCCTCTGCCTGTGGAGAGGGAAGGGAAGAATGGGAATGGCTTCATCTTATGATTTGAGTGTCAGCTCAGTCATAGTACTATAGAACAACAGACATTCAAAGTTTTTGCCTATGGTGTCTGGTTCACAAATGGCACTTCTTGACCTGCCGGGTGCAAGGGGGACCTTGCTGCCTTGAAGGGAATGACACAAGCCTGGTTGATTTCCCCCCATTCAGATCATTGAACCCAAGTGGCCACCTAGTATCTGCACAGCTCCATGCTTGGGACTCAAGACCCTGGTGGCCTGGGCTCACAAGGAGATCTCCTGATCCATGCGGTGCACAGATCTGTGAAAAAATTGTGATTTCCTGGGCTGAGTAGCACAATCACTCACTGCCTCCCCTGGCTGGGGGTAGCAGCTCTCCTTGCCCCACACAGCTCCCAGGTAGGCCACCACTCCACTCTGCTTTTCCTTGCTCTCTGTGGCCATGCCAACTGCCTAGTCAGTCCCAATTAGAGAACCTGGATTCCTCAGCTGAAGGTGCAGGGTTCACTCGCCATTTTTGTTCTTCTCAGTGGGAGTCCTTGACAGAAGCCACTTCTAGTCAGCCATCTTAGCCCCTTTTGAAATCTATTTTGTCTGATATAAATATTTTATATCAGATATAAATTCCTCATTTTTTTTGATCCATTGGCATAGAATATCTCTTTCAATCTCTCTGATTTTGGTCTATGTGAATCTTTATAGGTGGCATGTGATCACTGGCAACAGATCACTGGCTCTCTTTTTTTTAACTCATTCAGCCACTCTGTCTTTTGATTGGATTATGTAGTCTATGCACATTCAATGTTATTATTGACAAGTAAAGACTTACTCTTGCCATTTTGTCCTTGTCTCTTGTCTTGTGGCATTTTTTCCTCTTCTCTTCTCTTCTCTTTTTTCTTTTCTTTTCTTTTCTTTTCTTTTCTTTTCTTTTCTTTTCTTTTCTTTTCTTTTCTTTTCTTTTCTTTTCTTAGACAGAGTCTTGCTCTGTCACCCAGGCTGGAGTGCAGTGGCGCAATCTCAGCTCGCTGCAAGCTCCGCCTCCCAGGTTCATGCCATTTTCCTGCCTCAGCCTCCAGAGTAGCTGGGACTACAGGCGCCTACCACCACACCTGGCTAAATTTTTGTATTTTTAGTAGAGACCGGGTTTCACGGTGTCAGCCAGGATGGTCTTGATCTCCTGACCTCGTGATCCGCCTGCCTCGGCCTCCCAAAGTGCTGGGATTACAGGCGTAAACCACCATGCCCGGCCATTTCCCTTCTTTCTTAAATGCTCCCTCTTTGGGCAAGTATTAGCTGATTTTAGCCTGGCTTTACATTCTGCCATTAGAGTGAAACACTGAGCTCAATGTTTCAGAATTGCTCTGCTTTCTCCCTCCACAATGCATAAAAAATGGTCTCATTATGCTGAGGATGCCAAGGGATTAGCTAGAGGTTGCATCAGCAATTCAAGTCTTTTTTTTTTTTTTTTTTTTTTTAATCCTATCTGATTCAGTGCCTTTTTAAGCAATATGAAGTTAAAATCTGGTACTTTGATTACTCCCCTGATTTTTTATTAATATGAAACTTCTTTTATTGTGTAGATAGTTGTTAAATTGGTGTTCTGTTGGAAGCTGCTAGTCTACTACCTTGCTCTTCCTTACTCTTGAGACAGCTTCATGAAATATCCAATACTGCTTTCATTATTCTGTTTCATAAGTTAACTGGTTATGACAGAGATAATAATGCTTATAACATCTAAAATATTTGCTAGGTGAGATATTACCTATATATA
>NW_016805538.1:85774-103173 GCF_001698545.2 Rhinopithecus bieti
AAAAAAAAAAAAAAAAAAAAAAAAAAGAATATTTAGATAATACTTATAAGATTTGTTTATACTTGAATGTATATACCCATGCACAGACATATATATATATATATATATTGTGTGTATATACAATATTTAGAAATATGTACATTTTCATCAGTATTTTAGTATCTTGTTGGCTTATATCATAGAGAAAAAAGAAAAGAAACAAAATATACACATTATTTTTGATGGAAAATTTATCCATTTATATTTAAATAGTACACCATGAGTTTCTGTTGGTCTGAATTTTCAATTTCAGGTAAGAAGGCCTGTTGCATATTGCTGCTAGATTGCACATTTACTGCATCATGTCAAAGTGAAATATCAGTATACAAAAAAGTCTATGAATTATTTAACCCATAAGTTAAAAAAAAAGTTAGTTCCTAGAGCAATAATCTGATGAGGCAGAAATATATCCATGTTTTTATTCTTTAAAGAACCTCAAAGATTGTAAAACTGGCAGATAAATTTTAAGACTGGTCAAGTTCAAAACAAATATAATTCTGTAAATTAAAGCTTCATTGAAGCAGAAAAAAGATGTTCTTCATATGAGAAGGAAAAAAGTCATAAAATTTATATATTTTATGTAAACACGCAGGGTTCAACAAGGAATATGGGATACATTAACCATAATATTTTTCTAATCACATACACAGTCTTTCTCCTACTTTAAGCTTTCTTATGTTAGTTTGTTCGCCCCCCTCCTTTTGGCCTTCCACTTCTCCTTTCTGCTGCCTTCCTGCTAATATAGAAATACCCTCTCTTAACAGGACACCACTGAAAGTTTACTATGATACATATTTGAATACATTTTACTTTTTGTAATAAGAGAGTTACAATGTGAATAATAAGAAAATAGGACAACAAAAGGTGTCATATGGTAAATAATATTTAAATAATCACCTCTTCATCTAGAAATATCTAATAGTGTCTTACTCATTTTTTCCAGCTATTATTTTATTATAAGGTGTCTATGCTTTTAACTCAAAGTTGAGTCTCTCTGTTTATAATTGGAGTTGTTTACTAAATTTTTTGTAAGACTTTCCTCTTTTATCTTCTTTTGTTAGTTTTGATTAAAAAAATAAATATCTCTTGCTACTCAGAAGAAGCATATATTTACTCCATAGGTTTTGTGTTCTTTAGTTATGCCTGAAGGTATTCAGTAAGTTACTCTATGACACACATTAAATACATGGAAATTTATAATGCAACTTGTCACAGAATGTACTGCTCTAAATATTTTTAAGCACATTAAATGTAGCATACAACTTGAATTTATTTAGTATTTTCATTGAGTATATTTGTAAAAATAATAAAATATTTTTAAGTAATTATAATTTTATGCATAAAATATTTTTATATAAACCAAAAAACAGATTTTCACAATCATCTAGGGGAAGGTATAGTAAAAGTTAGTTTATTTATGGCCTGTACTAATATTTTCTAAAGAAATATTTGTCTCTTTTTTTTCTTTCTTATAACATTTACATGAAGAGGATTCTGTTTCCAAAATAATTTTTTATGGTTAAAGAACAAACTTAAGCTAATATCCGGAACAAATGATTATTGATCAACCATGTTTTGTTTACTGTTGGCATATTATAGAAAGGCTGGTTTTGGACATTTATTTTGTATCCTGCTTGTGATACATATTCTGAAAGTTAATTGTTTAGATAATGCTTTAATGCTGACTACATAACTATATTTCTTTTAATGCATTGCCTTTTGACTCTTTTACAAGTCCCTTTTGAGAGTCCACTTCAGTGAACACTTTATAATGTTATCAGTTCATAAATGCAAAATCTGGAATCAAAACTGATAATAATTCTTAAAAATAAATTTTAAAAAATTAAAGTAAACAAATATAAAAGTGGAACAAAACGTTGCAGCTATAGTGCTCTGTATAAAATCAGAAACTGACTAAATTAATAGCTCTTTCATGGATGATGACTGGATTTCTTAGTGCTTCTCGTCACACATTAGAAAATCTATTTTTATTTAAGATTAATGAAACTGTAAGGAGTTAAAAAGTTGTCAAAGAAAAGTTGTACTGAGTGGAGTTAAATGAGCAAGGAAGATTGAATTCAGGGCTATATAATAGCGAAGAGAGACTGCTTTAATAGAAGAGAGATTGAATTCAATTCTGTTGAAACAAAATGTAGGATAGTTTTTAAGCCCTGAAATAAGCTAGGTAAGAAGTACTGGTGCACAAGGATGTTAGTGAAGAGGTTGGTCAATGTAATTAGGCCATCTGCATTTTCTTACGGGGGCTTGACAAATGAGCCTCCTACCCTTCCATTGAGACTGGGAGATTAGAGACCTATGTTTTTTTTTGTTTTGTTTTGTTTTGTTTTGTTTTTTGGAATTTCACTTCAAAAGGATGGCTCCCAGATCTTTGAGAGAGATATTCCATAGTTTAATATCTGCAATGGCCTGAAAGATTTGTCTGTATTTGAAAGGAACATAGAAAAAATTTACAAAGTTACTGATATAAATGCTCTAAGAAAGGAGAGGTCAGAAGTTTATAGTCAAAAGGAAACCTCTTTGAACTTTGTTCAAGCCAAGGGTAACATTAAGTAATTATTTTAGTTCATTACAAGTATTTCACACCACCTAAATACAAATACATAAGCTAAATGTTTAATGATAAGCAAATTTTGAAACAATTATTACACATAAAACCTAAAGAAAATAATTTAAGCCATGAAATATGGAAGATACATGTCAGATGTTGCTCTTTTGTCACATAAAATTGCTAAATATTACCTCGTTGCTGCTTTTATTATTGTGTGGTTTTTTGTGGTGTTGCAAGGAGGAAGTAAAAAAAAAGCATGAATTTCAGTGGAAGAGTCTATTTATTAGAAGACTACCGTCAATTGTTGTATATATTTTGTCTTGGTAAGTTCAATGCATCTGACATGTTTTCCTTTGAATGTATAGCAGCATAAATGCTCATCAAAATCATTTGAAATTTTATTAATCTGTAGATTAGAAATGATGGGAAAGTGAAGAATTGCATACATAGAAGACTTCATTATATTTTTTAAAGTTGTCTTGGCAAGCTTGAAGAGCAAATGGCTGGGATCGTAGGTATGGCAAAGAGCATGACATTAGCATGATGATGGAGTAAAATTTTGCAAAATTCCTCCTTACCTTGAAAATAGCTTTATATCTAGTCTTTTGTGACCTACATAGAATAACTTAACTCTGACAACAATCACAAGTGAATATACAATTAAAGTAGCTTCTGTAAAACCAGCCTGAATGAAGGTAACTTTCACAACAGAATTAGAAAAGCATTTCCAAGGCAAGACAGAAGAGATTATGATTTGAATGGAATAGCAAAGTCACACTTGCGGGAACAAAATGAGGTGATTTTTTTTTCTTGGAAAATTTGGTTGTTAATGATATCAAAGTAAAAAAATATAATTAACACATATCATCATTTAATGATGGTTTGTATATGAGAGGTTTGTATATGAGGTAAGTATCCAAAAATGAGTACTAATCAGATAAGACAAAACAGAAGCCAAGAGCATCCTAAGAAAGCAAACATGAGTATTAGTGCAAAATTTAAATATAATAGAATATCTGGGAACTACATGTACATTAAAATAAGGAAATCAGATATAGAGCAGTAGAAAATGAACCTGCAGACAAGAATCAGGTTGCTCTGTTATAAGATCTGAGAAACTTGAATTTCATTTAAGAACTAAGAACCTAGGAATAAAGGGAATGGGGTTAAGAGTGTAGAAACACTCTGATGATAGTGTCTTTTGCTGTGCAGAAGCTCTTTAGTTTAATTAGATCCCATTTGTCAATTCGGCTTTGTTATCATTCCTTTTGGTGTCTCAGTCATGAAGTCTTTGCCCATGCCTATGTCCTGAATGGTATTTCCTAGGTTTTCTTCAGGGGTTTTTATGGTTTTAGGTCTTATGTTTAAATATTTAATCCATCTTGAGTTAATTTTTGTATAATTACCTTTTCCTAGGAAAAGATCGATTCTTTGTGTTAAGTCAAACTTTTCCCAGAAAGAAAGATATTAGCTCTGAATGTCTAGCGTAAAGTGGATAAAACAAAATTTGAATTTATGAGACCTGAAGCCTGTATTGTTGGAATACTTGGAGTAGAAGTATATAGCATGTTTTTCAAATAGTGGGTCAGAGGTTTCCACAGACAGGATATTTCAAGCCAAATGTGGATATTAAGATATCATTAACTCATGTGGGGATGTATGTATTCACCCTGTTTGTCCTCAGGGAAAAGTGTTAAGTAGCTAGCTAACTTCGAGGGTTGTCGCTTTTCTGACGTGAAAAAGGGGTCTGTTTTAGCAATCAGTATGTATAGGTCCTTAGCAAGCCTTCTGTCTACTACATATCCACATGTTTTAAGCAACTGGAAATCCCTATTACTCTAATTATTGGATGATTGTGTGGGTAATGGGTAGCAGCAAAGTCTATCATTAAATAGGTGGGATTTGAGGATCCACATTGGCTTAGAGTTCTTTTGTAACAATAGGCATTTTGTGTACATTTGTTGCATGGGGAATTGGTACCAGTACATCCCATGAATACCAAAATATATGGATGCCGAAGTCTGTTACATAAAATGGTGCAGTATTTGCATGTAACCTACACACATCCTTTGGCATACTTTAAATTATTTCTAGATTACCTATAATACAGAATACAATGCAAATGGTATGTAAACACTATATCATTTTACTATTTACTATTACTACATCGACAATGTAAATGATATGTAAACATTATATTTATTATACTATATTATTTAGGAAATAGGGACAAAATAGTTTGTATATGTTTGTTACAGGCAATTATTCATTGGTTTATGTTTTGAAGTAGTGTCAGTCCATGGTAGGTTGAATGCACTGATGCAGAACATATAGACATGGAATGCCAAGTATGCTTACATATTGGCAATTATAGAAAAAAAAGTGTATAACTTTTTATCACCTCCTGTCTCCAAACCCTTCCAACTGTCTCCAGAAGAAAACACAGACACAGAAGTTCAGTTAGGTCTTTGATGTCTAAACACACAACAGCGATTCAGCTTTCACATCTGTAATTCATAGTATAAATATAATCATCTGCTCGTGATGGTCTTTTTGCCCATAGCAAATTATTTTTAATGGAGATGGATTGGAGAATGGCTGACTCACAGTGTGTAATGAGAATATTTGTAACTATAAATCTTAGGAAACAAATATTTGAAATCCCTTTATTTCACATCTGGGTAGCACTATAGTTCAGAAATAATGGAGTTTAGGGTCAGAAGTTTTCTTCAATTACACCATGTAAGTACTTAAAATCAATGTGATATGAAATTATTTTGAAAATCAAAGTCTTACGAAGTTAAAAGTATTAGTGTATCATTAAATCAAGCGACATAGAAGGAAATGTTAAGATATAGACTGAAATAAAAAACCAAGGCCGGAAAGGTAAGAATGAGATTATTATAGTTATTATTGAGGACATTAAGTTCAGACCTCTTTGAATTTATAAATAGACGTGAAGTTCTTGGTGAATTGATTGCCTGGATTTAAATACCTTTATATACAACAATGGCTAATCCAGAATCAGCTCTTAAAGATGCTAACAACTAGCCTTAGAGACTGAAGCAGTTTTCTATTGCTACATAGCATATTCCCAAACATTTAGCAGCTTAAAACCACACTTTTGTTATACCACAATTTATGTGGTCAGTAGTCTTGGCACAATTTAGAGGAATCCTATTCTCAGGATCTCTCAGCTAGAAGATCAAGGTGTCAGCCAGGTTGTGTTTTCATCTTAGGATTGGCTGGGGAAGAATCTACTTCAAATTTTACTCAGGTTGTTATTTATTTCCTTGATGTTAGAGAATTAAGGGCCCTAAATTATTGCTGGTTATTGGCTGGAAGTTGTTCTTGGTATCTAGAGGGCACCATCAGCTTCTAGATGCCACAGTCCCTAGAGGTCTCCCATATTTTCTCGCTACATGAGCTTGCGCAATATGGCCATTTGTTTCAGTGAGCCAGGTAGAAGAATCTCTAGGGCAAGCCTGCTAACAAGATGGAGTCTTCTATAATCTAACATAACCATGAGAGTGACATTCTGTCATTTTCATTGTAAACTATTCAATAGAAGACATTCTCAGGCCCTTTCTAAGTTCAAAGCTAAAGGGTTACACAAAGGCATGAACACCAGGCAGAAGGGATCTGATGGGGAGGGGGCTTAGATTATGCCCACACAGAAACTAATACATAAATAGGAACACAAATTAACATTTTAAAATCCAAGATAAGCACAAGTGTAAAATGAAAACTATAGACAAGAAGGACCTAGTTTGTTCTATGAAGAGAAAATAGATGAAGAAATCAGGAAGATAAATCTCGAGAGGTTTGTATATGAAGTAAGTATCCAAAAATAAGTACTAATTAGATAAGACAAAAAAGAAGTCAAGAAGCACCCTAAGAAAGTAAACATGTGTAGTAATGCAAAATTTAAATATAATAGAATATCTGGGAACTACATGTACATTAAAATAGGGAAATCAGATATAGAGCAGTACAAAAAGGAACCTGCAGAGAAGAATCAGGTCATGGATACTCTGTTATAAGATCTGAGAAAATTGAACCTCATATAAGAATTACGAACCTAGGAATAAAGAGAATGGGGTTAAGAGGGTATGAACACTCTGAGGATAGTTTCTTTTGCTGTGCAGAAGCTCTTTAGTTTAATTAGATCCCATTTGTCAATTTTGGCTTTCATTATCATTGCTTGTGGTGTTTTAGTCATGAAGTCTTTGTCCATGCCTATGTCCTGCTATTGCCTAGGTTTTCTTCAAGGGTTTTTTATGGTTTTAGGTTTTACATTTAAGTCTTTAATCCATCTTGAGTTGAATTTTGTATAAGGTATAAGGAAGGGGTCCAGTTTCAGGTTTCTACAGCTAGCCAGTTTTCTCAACACCATTTATTAAGTAGGGAATCCTTTCCCTGTTGCTTGTTTTTGTCAGGTTTGTCAAAGATGAGATGACTGTAGATGTGTGGAGTTATTTCTGAGGCCTGTATTCTGTTCCATTGGTCTATATATCTTTTTTTGATACCAGCACCATGCTGTTTTGGTTACTGTAGCCTTGTAGTATAGTTTGAAGTCAGGTAGTGTGATGCCTCCAGCTTTGTTCTTTTTGCATGTGATCGTCTTGGGTATACAGGCTCCTTTTTCGTTCCACATAAAACTTATAGTAGTTTTTTTTCTAATTTTATGGAGAAAGTCAATGGCAGATTGATGGGGATAGCATCGCATCTATAAATTACTTTGGGCAGTATGGCCATTTTCACGATATTTATTATTCCTATCCATGAGCATTGAATGTTTTTACATTTGTTTGTGTCCTCTCTTATTTCCTTGAGCAATATTTTGTAGTTCTCCTTGAAGAGGTCTTTCACATCGCTTGTAAGTTGTATTCCTAAGTATTTTATTCCCTTTGTAGCAATTGTGAATGGGAATTCACTCAGGATTTGGCTCTCTGTTTGTCTATTATTGGTGTATAGGAATGCTTATGATTTTTGCACATTTATTTTGTATCCCGAGATTTTGGTAAGTTGCTTATCAGCTTAAGGAGTTTTTGGGCTGAGACAATGGGGTTTTCCAAATATATAATCATGTCATCCGCAAGCAGAGACAATTTAACTTCCTCTCTTGCTATTTGAATATCCTTTATTTCTTTCTCTTGACTGATTGCCCTGGTCAGAACTACCATTTCTATGTTGAATAGGAGTGGTGAGAGAGGACATCCTTGTCTTGTGCTGGTTTTCAAAGGAAATGCTTCAAGCTTTTGCCCATTCAGTATGATATTGACTGTGGGTTTGTCATAAATAGTTCTTATTATTTTGAGATATGTTCCATCAATACATAGTTTATTGACAGTTTTTAGCATGAAGGGGTGTTGAATTGTATCGAAGGCCTTGTTTTTTTTTTTTTATCTATTGAGATAATCATGTGGTTAGTATCATTGGTTCGGTTTTTGTGATGGATTACATTTATTGATTTGCATATGTTGAACCAGCCTTGCAACCCAGGGATGAAGCCGAATTGATTGTGGTGGGTAAGCTTATTGATGTGTTATTAGATTCTGTTTGCCAGTATTTTATTGAGGATTTTTGCATTGAAGTTCATCGGGGATATTGGCCTGAAATTTTCTGTTTGTTTTGCCTCTGCCAGGTTTTGGAATCAGGATGATGCTGGCCTCCTAAAATGAGTTAGGGAGGAGTTCCTCTTTTACTGTTGTTTGGAATGGTTTTAGAAGGAATGATACCAGCTTCTATTTGTACCTCTGGGAGAATTTGGCTGTGAATTCTTCTGGTTCTGGGATTATTTTTGGTCGATAGGCTATTAATTACTGCCTCAATTTTAGAACTTGTTATTGATCAATTCAAGGATTTGATTTCTTCACCATTTAGTCTTGGAAGGCTGTATGTGTTCAGGAATTTTTCCATTTCTTCTAGATGTTCTAGTTTATTTATGTAGAGGTGTTTATAGTATTCTCTGATGGTAGTTTGCATTTCTGTGGAATCAGTGGTGATATCCCCTTTATCATTTTTTATTGTGCCATTTGATTCTTCTCACTTTTCTTCTTTATTAGTCTGGTTAGCAGTCTATCCATTATGTTAATCTTTTCAAAAAATCAGCTCCTGGATTCATTGATTTTTTGAAGTGTTTTTCATGTCTCTATCTCCTTCAGTTCTGCTCTGATCTTAGTTATTTCTTCTCTTCTACTAGCTTTTGAATTTATTTGCCCTTGCTTCTCTAGTTCTTTTAATTGTGTATTAGGGTGTCAATTTTAGATCTTTGAAAATATTTGCAATCTATCTATCTGACAAAGGGCAAATATCCAGAATCTACAAAGAACCTTAACAAAGTTACAAGGAAAAAGCAAACAAACCTATCAACAAGTGGGTGGGTGAAGGATTTGAACAGACATTTCTCAAAAGAAGACATTTATCCAGCCAACAACCTTATGAAAAAAGCTCATCATCATTGGTCATTAGAGAAGTGCAACTCTAAACCACGATGAGATACCATCTCATGCCAGTTAGAATAGCAATCATTAAAAGGTCAGGAAACAACAGATGCTGGAAAGGATGTGGGAAAATAAGAATGCTTTTACACTGTTGGTGGGAGTGTAAATTAGTTCAGCGATTATGGAAGACAGTGTGGTGATTCCTCAAGGATCTAGAACCAGAAATAACATTTGACCCAGCAATTCTATTACTGGGTTATACCTGAAGAATTATAAATCATTCTACTATAAAGACACATGCAAATTTATATTTATTGTGGCACTATTCATAATAACAAAGACTTGGAACCAACCCAAATGCCCATCAATGATACACTAGATAAAGAAAATGTGGCACATATACACCATTGAATATTATGCAGTCATAAAAAAAAGATGAGTTTATGTCCTTTGCAGGGACATGAATGAACCTGGAAACCATCACTCTCAGCTAAATAACACAAGAACAGAAAAACTAAACACCACATGTTCTCACTCGTGAGTGGTAGTTGAACAATGAGAACACATGGACACAGGGAGGGAAACGTTCACACACCAGGGGCTGTTGGGGGATGGGAGGCTAGGGGAGGGATAGCATTAGGAGAAATACCTAATGTAGATGACGGGTTGATGGGTGCTGCAAACCACCATGGTGCATGTGTAGCTATGTAACAAACCTGCACGTTCTGCACATGTATCCTAGAACTTAAAGTATAATTTCAAAAAACGAAGGTAGAAACATTTTGAAAAAGAAAAGAACCAGAAATAACATTTGACCCAGCAATTCTATTACTGGGTTATACCTGAAGAATTATAAATCATTCTACTATAAAGACACATGCAAATTTATATTTATTGTGGCACTATTCATAATAACAAAGACTTGGAACCAACCCAAATGCCCATCAATGATACACTAGATAAAGAAAATGTGGCACATATACACCATTGAATATTATGCAGTCATAAAAAAAAGATGAGTTTATGTCCTTTGCAGGGACATGAATGAACCTGGAAACCATCACTCTCAGCTAAATAACACAAGAACAGAAAACTAAACACCACATGTTCTCACTCGTGAGTGGTAGTTGAACAATGAGAACACATGGACACAGGGAGGGAAACGTTCACACACCAGGGGCTGTTGGGGATGGGAGGCTAGGGGAGGGATAGCATTAGGAGAAATACCTAATGTAGATGACGGGTTGATGGGTGCTGCAAACCACCATGGTGCATGTGTAGCTATGTAACAAACCTGCACGTTCTGCACATGTATCCTAGAACTTAAAGTATAATTTCAAAAAACGAAGGTAGAAACATTTTGAAAAAGAAAAAATCTGAGAATCATTCTGATATTAATTCTTGTCCCACCATCAGTGAAAACCATTATATTGTCACTTATTAGAGAGATGTATCACGATCATTATTCTGGCAGTGACATAAATATATGTTGGGATGTTATAATATGGTGGATAAATGATAAGGGTCAGAATTAATGCAATGGAAGTAACAATGAAGAGAAGAGGATGGCTCTGAGCAATATCTAGTAAGTGTGTAGGATATAGTAAATGAGAAGTCTTGATCAAAATTGGGAAACAGTGTTGAAGCAGTCAGGATTCACTTCCATAATTCTGTCATTAAGTCTGATAATAATATTACCAACCTAACTAAGAAAAGTGTGGAACAACAGAATTGATGATGATGTAAATATATCACTTTTGGACATATTTATTGTCAAGTGCTGTGGTAGATTAACTTCCAAGAATGACCTCAGTGACTCTCACTGTTTTAAAACCCCTTTCTTTTCAATGTTTTTGGAACTTATAAATATCATGTGACTTCTCTCTCATGATTTTGTTATATAGTTTACAAAGATTATCTGAGTGGATCTGATTTAATCATGTAGCTCTTTAAAAGAAGAGAGTTTACTCCTGATATTGGTAAAAGGGAAGTCAAAGAGATTTGAAGCATATAAATTTGATGCTAGCTTAAAAAGGAAGGTGATTATGTGACATGAATATGGGCAGACTCTAGAGGCTAAGGTTCTACTGAAAGTAATCTAGTAGATGAGATCTCAATAAGAAATTGTATTCTGTCAACATCACAAATGAGCTTGTAAGCAAATTCTTTCCTTGGTGCACCATGTAGAATTCCAGCCCAAATAATTATTTTCATTATGGCTTTTTGAGAATCTAACACGGGAACCCAAAAGAGCCAGTCAGGCCTTTTGTCCTACAGAACTGTGAAATAACAATTGAGTATTGTTTTAAGACTTTAAATATGTGATAATTTGTTGTACATTAATAGAAATAAATAAAGTACCTCCAGGACTTCCAGATAAATTTATAGAGCTGACATTAGACATTTAATGTTGTGCCTGAAGTGAAGCTGTAGATGGAGAAAAAGATTAAGACATCATTAGAATATAGGTCATACAGGTTGAACCATATGAAATAGCTGATATTGAATTGCTTTCAACTTATAAAAGTGGAAGTTTCATAGAGTCCAACCTAATGCAAAATGTTAAAATCCCGAGTGCACTAAATTGTCCAACATTTTTTTATCCAAAGAGGTAGATGGACATTGTCGATGTTTAACAGTCTGAACTCTTTTTTTCCCCCACAAATTCAGTATCATTGGAAATTTGAAATCAAATAGATACCTTCAATGGATGAAGAACATTTTAACCCTTTGGTTCTGAGTCAGTTTACTGATTCAAATCTTTAGTTTTGTAAAGCAGTCTATATAAAAGATAGGAGAGGGTGAAACATGGTAACGTGAAAGGGGACAGGAAGAAGGCAATGCAAACTGTTTTGAGTAAAAACTAGGCAGGTCTAATAATTTTCAAAATTATTCCCATGCATGACTACATTTCAGTATAAAATTAAAAATGGTTATAGAAATAGCTTCTTAAGTCAAGAAGCATTTGCACATATTTGATGAACTGTAATTGTCAAAAGTTCATTGAGTTACAAAATTGAGAGGAAAAATTCTGAGTTATCAAATCAGAATCGACTCGTGACCTTCCAGCAGAAAAACAATATTGTAAAGCACACAGTCAAAACAAATAAATGGAAGGACTAGGCCTTTTTAAAGGTCAAAAAATAGCAAGCAGTTCTGGACTAATTGATATCGGTATGTTCAACATGAGTAGTGGGGCGTGGGTAAAGGAATCAATGAGGAGCAGTCTGGAAGAAGGTTCCAAAACAGGTACATAACAAGAGAGGATAAGACTTAAGACAGCGTAAACTGAATGAAATGTAAAGGGGGAATAATAGGAAAACATAACCAGGCATGGTGGCTCACGCCTGTAATCCCAGTACTT
Source organism: Rhinopithecus bieti (assembly GCF_001698545.2). Taxonomy (NCBI): domain Eukaryota; kingdom Metazoa; phylum Chordata; class Mammalia; order Primates; family Cercopithecidae; genus Rhinopithecus; species Rhinopithecus bieti. Next base: position 98,193 of record NW_016805538.1, read on the forward strand.
TGGGAGGCAGAGGCGGGCAGATCACGAGGTCAAGAGCTCGAGACCAGCCTGGTCAACATAGTGAAAACCCACCTCTACTAAGAATACAAAAATTAGCCGAGCATGGTGGAAAATTAGCTGGGCGTAGTGGTGCATGCCTATAATCCCAGCTACTCAGGAGGCTGAGGCAGGAGGCAGGAAGCAGGAGAATTGCTTGAACCTGGGAGGTGGAGGTTGCAAGGAGCTGAGATCGCACCACTATGCTCCAGCCTGGTTGCAAAGACTTCTCTCAAAAAAAAAAAAAAAAAAAAAAAAAAAGGAAAAAGAAAAGAAAAGAACGTGGCTGTTTGCTTTAGTTTTGCAGTAGTTTGAGTTCCATGCCCAGCCAGCAAATTACTGGGGGGAGAAGAAAATAATTTTTGTCTTAAAAATGGGAACACTTTCTTTCTGTTATGTTAATGTATCTATGTCTCACTACTGTAGAATAGCCTGGGTCCGACTAAATCTGAAACCTATATTCGGACTAGTAAAAAATTAAAACATGGGGAGGGGGGTAAACATGCGTCGCGTAACTCACTGAATTGAAAAAATCAAGGCCCCTTTATGAACCAGTTAACATTAAGTAGCTTCTGCTGGCCCTCTAGTTTTGTGAAATTTGGTGTCATCAAATTTCTATGCTTTTTAAATTTCCCCTTGTAATGCATGATTCTCTGTTTTTTATATGGCTACATCGAGCCATAACGCCAGTTGATCTGATAGAGTAAGCTTACTCACCACTTTTTTTTTTTAAACTTTTTTTGAAATGATAAAGGGACACCCGGAAAGGGGTTTGTGGCTATGGCTTTATGGCTTCCAACTATATGCTTGTTTAATAATATCATAGCCAGGAGCTAGGAGTTATACACTTTTTAACTTAGGTAGCTCCATATTTCATGCCTGTCTATTTAACATTTCTTACTCCAGAGTCATTTTGCAATACAAGGAACTGGACTCGATAGCAAGAAATGATAACATAATCTCAAGTAGAAGATGAGATGAGAAATTCTTGTTTTAAAGAGAGCATGGTGGATAACACAATATAACCACTTTTATTATTTAAATTTGGACTTCAATTGAGATATTCTCTTTGGTCGTTAATTGATCACTAATCAATATATTTTTCTGGATAACTATCTAAAAGATGTTGTTAACTCACACAGCCATACAGTTGAAATGTAAAGGGAAAAATCAGTACGCATTGCAATTTTATGCAGTTTAGAGATGGGCCAGTAGAAAGTTTTTGAAAATTAGAGAACTTATTTTCATCAGCTTACTTTCACTATATGTCCTAGAAATTTTATTGAGAAAAGATTATTCTATAAATCAGAAAACATCTTCACTCCATTCAGTAATAAAAATAATAGTAATTTTGCACTGGTCATTAACAAATGCAACGGATATGCTATGAAAGATGATTTATAAATATTTAACAACTCTGGAAATTCGTTTCTAATTTCTTTCAGTCTTTTTCAGAAGCTATCTCAAATCTATTACCTGGATAAATCATGTTCTTTTTGAAATATGATCTACTAAATAAATTTCTAGAAATGAGCAACAGCTTTTGCTAATTGGAAAACAAAATAATCACCTATTGCGCATGTTTTTCTTTTTTGAAATAGGATCATCTGATCAATGACCTGAAATAACTTAGAAAAAAAGCAAACGAACACATGCATCAGAAAATATTATTGGTTCTGAAAGTATATTTCTTACTGCTTATAGTTAAAGAAACAATAGAAATGACTCAAAATATGGCCTCTAAAATATTAGGTGTGCATCAACATTATCGTAATAAAGCAACAGTTAATATCACTAACATTTGGTGGTTCAGTTGGGGGAAAGATATTTATTTGAATTATTCGTCTTTTATACAGGTAATCTTATGGAGATAATTATACGTATTATCTTAATTTTTACAAAGAGTTATGATTCTGTTCTTGGAACAGAGGTTCTGTCACTCATGTATTTTTAACTAAGTTCCCAAGTATTGATCAAATCCAAGGTGTGAAATGGATTTAAGTTATCTACAATTTTCAATCCATTGAGTAGGTTAAGGTTCTGGATTATATTTCCCAAGTTTCCGAAATAGCTGAGATCTATTTTAGAGACGTAAAACATTTTTCAGGAAACTCCAAAATCTTCGTGTCCAATGGGACTGATATATTTCCAGCTGAATTTAGCAAAACATTTTATGATTTAAATTATTTGATCTATGATCGCTCAGTGCACCTTTTCTTTCCATATTCGCGTTGGAAATGTTTCTTTATTATTCTGTAAATTATCAAAATAACATACCTGTCACTTACTCAATAGTGGAAAACACACTAATACTTTTCACCTACACAAAATATTACAGTTAGGTTATTAATCATGTGATGACAAAGTAAGACTACCAAATGTGATGTGTTAAGAACCGCACTAATAATTCTGTTCCAACAGATTTAGGTCTGTTCAAAAGATACATCTTAAATTTGATTAAAGTTTAACAGGTCTCTTGCTTTGAGATTAATCAGAATGTGCACTATATACATCTTTAAATATGCAATATTTCAACTGTCTTCTGCATTACTTCTTTCTAATGGACCTTGGCATAGATAAGAAACATATTTTAAATAATGTTTTCAGTTATAGTTTCCAAAACAGTTCTTCTCTCCTCCCTTCTAGCTTATTTCTCTCTCTGACTCACACAAAACCACGAGGTGAACTTGAAAGATACTTTAATTGCTTTTCTGACCTTAATAACAAATGCAAAATGTAAGCTCATCAGTATAAAATAATTGCATATATATATATTCTGTATATTACATTGTAATAGAAAATATGTATATACCCATTTTGACTTGATTTTTTAGGCAGCCAGAATTTTTAAAACCATATATTAATCCAACCATCCATTCTTAGTTGACATATTAAATGGTACTGTGCTCATTCTAACAATGGCTTCTAACATTCAGGTAATTTTGGGGAAACATTTTATCTTTTTCTTCAAATATCACAGCTTGCCAAATGGAGTTCTAAGTGTTACATCTACCAGAGAAAATTTTGCAATTGAAATTTGAAAATAAATATACATTCTTAAGAAATTTTCATCTTTTATTGCTATTTTAAAGTGTTATGGGAGTAAAATATATTATCACTGGACTTAAAGAAACCTTCAAGAAAATCTTGTTGTAAACCTCAATTTAGAGATTTAAGAACTTGAGGTGATTATAAAACAAGTGAGCTTCAGCGATACTAACACTCCAAAGCTTAGGTCTCCTATTACAACCCTTTTGAATTTACCCTACACCATGTGACTTTTTTTCTATTCCTTTCTCTGAGCAATAAAATGCACCCAATCTATTGCCTAGACAACCACAGCTACCTTTTAAAAGTTATATCTGGTTTTATTCTTGTTATGCACAAAATGGATTTGAGAGGCCACTTAAATTTCAAATTTCAGAGAGAATATGTGGATAATCTAGCTTAGGTCATAGACCTGTCCCTGATTTTAGACTCCAGTTACTAGGTTGCTTTTAATGGATATGAGGTAATTAGTTAATATTTATTCATTTTCACTCTGTGTAATACACTGTTCTGATGGTTTACACATTTCAATCCACTTAATTATTATAGCAAACATGATATTGCTGCTGTTTTTCATTCCATTAAAGAAAATTGTGGAATTACAGGCAACTCGAGCAAGGTGGCCGAATAGGAACAGCTCCAGTCTCCAGCTCCCAGAATGAGCGACACAGAAGACAGGTGATTTCTGCATTTTCAACTGAGGTACTGGGTACATCTTACTAGGGAGTGCCGGACAATCGGTGCTGGTCAGCTGTTGCAGCCTGATCAGCAAGAGCTGAAGAAGGGCAAGACATCGCCTCACCTGGGAAGCACAAGGGGGAAGGGAATCCCTTTTCCTAGCCAGGGGAACTGAGACACACAACACCTGGAAAATAGGGTAATTCCCACCCCAATACTGCACTCTACCAAGGGTCTTAGAAAACGGACACACCAGGAGATTACAACCCACACCTGGCCGGGAGGGTCCCACGCCCACGGAGCCTCCCTCGTTGCTAGCACAGCAGTCTGCAATCTAACGGCAAGACAGCAGCGAGGCTGGGGGAGGGGCGCCCACCATTGCTGAGGCTTAAGTAGGTAAACAAAGCTGCTGGGAAGCTCAAACTGAGTGGAGCTCACAGCAGCTCAAAGAGGCCTGCCGGTCTCTGTAGACACCACCTCTGGGGACAGGGCACAGCTAAACAACAACAACAACAACAACAACAACAACAACAAAAGCAGCAGAAACCTCTGCAGAAGCAAACCTCTGCAGACTCTGACAGCTTTGAAGAGAGCAGTGGATCTCCCAATATGGAGGTTGAGATCTGAGAAGGGACAGACTGTCTGCTCAAGTGGGTCCCTGACCCCTGAGTAACCTAACTGGGAGACATCCTCCACTGGGGCAGACCAACAACCCACACCTCACATGGTGGAGTACATCCCCGAGAGGAAGCTTCCAAAGCAAGAATCAGACAGGTACACTCGCTGTTTAGCAATATTCTATCTTCTGCAGCCTCTGCTGCTGACACCTAGGCAAACAGGGTCTGGAGTGGACCTCAAGCAATCTCCAACAGACCTGCAGCTGAGGGTCCTGACTGTTAGAAGGAAGACTAACAAACAGGAAGGACACCCACACCAAAACCCCATCAGTACGTCACCATCATCAAAGATCAGAGGCAGATAAAACCACAAAGATGGAGAAAAAGCAGGGCAGAAAAGCTGGAAATTCAAAAAATAAGAGCGCATCTCCCCCTCCAAAGGAACGCAGCTCATCGCCAGCAACAGATCAAAGCTGGATGGAGAATGACTTTGACGAGATGAGAGAAGAAGGCTTCAGTCCATCAAACTTCTCAGAGCTAAAGGAGGAATTACATACCCAGTGCAAAGAAACTAAAAATCTTGAAAAAAGAGTGGAAGAATC
>NW_016805538.1:107282-109551 GCF_001698545.2 Rhinopithecus bieti
TAAGACCATACCAATAAGATAAAATAATTATGATAATCTATAAGACTAAATAGCTATGTCATAGGAGACTTATTCTGAAGGCCAGTACCATGTGAAATATATTATTAATTATGTAGAAAATGTTCATTACTTCAACCTCAAATACCTAGACAATTTGAATGTGAATAAATTCAGTCCTGACCTCTGCTTTAAGTGGGGAATTCCTTTTTTTTTTTTTTTTTTTTTGAGACAGAATCCCCCTCTCCCCCCGAGGCTGGGGGGCAGGGGGGCGATCTCAGCCTGCTGCAACCTCCGCCTCCCAGGTTCAAGCAATTCTCCTGACTCAGACTCCTGAGTAGCTGGGATTACAGGTGCCCACCACTATGCCCAACTAATTTTTTGTGTTTTTAGTAGAGATGGGGTTTCACTACGTTGGCCAGGCTGGTCTCGAACTCCTGACCTCATGATTCGCCTGTTTTGGCCAAAGTGCTGGGATTACACGTGTGGGCCACCGCGCCTGGCCTAAGTGAGGAATTTTTAATAGAGGATTTCAAAATCATTTTGTGGCACAGAACATACAGCAAATTACCACAAAATGATTTAAAATGCTTTTCACTTAATTGAAAAGTTGGTTGTTTTTTATCTGTTACAGAATCACAAACTTTGGAAAAGCAGTTTCCTAAAGAATATTAGTAAAAATTATTTGTATTTAAATAAAGAAAAAGTGTTTAATTCAGGCACTGACAGTAGTTCAAAGGAGGCATCACTACTTCAAATCAGCAATGAGAAGTTTCCAATACATCTTCTGAAATACTCAAAGTGAGGAGCAGACAATAACTTGCCACTATCTCTGGGTCATGACTTTGTATATAAATGAGCAACCAGGTACTACTCTTAGCCATAATACAGCATCTGTTCTTTCCTAGCGATTATCATTTTTTCACGTGAAATTTGATGGATGCTGTTAGCAGCTGATACATCATTGGTAATCTTACCTTTTATATACACGTCACACGTGATGAACTCCAGTTTAATTTGTATATTTTACTATTCTGTGAACACCATCACAAGTAAATAAAATTTCTCTGAACTGATAAAATATGAATGTGTGTGTCTTATTTGATTCTATTACTCAAGTGGATTTAAAAATTTTATGATGATAAAACTAAATAAGGGGATTTCATCTTAAGTACACTGTGTCTTTTGCAATAAGCCTGGAAGAGTGAAGAGAATTGTGACTCACTTAGAAGGCAGTAGAACACAGGTGAGAAATTTCCCAAAAGCTTGAATATTAAGAACTTGCTATATTTTAGAGGTATTATTTCTAAACTAGTCGTTATTTTATGTAGGGACTTTTTAAATAAGACAAGGTTTATATTAATCTGGATTTACCTTTGGTGATTAATAAAAAGTTTTCAGTTGCAATATATGCATTTTAAAAGTTATATCTATTGCAATAGATTTTGAACATTATTTTAAGTGATCCCACCGTTTGTTCTTTTTACTGCTACAAGATAATTAGAAATAATGATTTACCTTTATGTTATCTAATCAGATGATTTTTAATTTCATGTGTATTTATGTTAAAATGTCATTTGAATGTAGTCATTTTATCATTAATCCATGATTTGTGTTTTCTCATTAGGTTTTATGTATGCCTAACTCGATAGCTATAATTTTGTGTTATTAATTTGACAAGAATATTTCACTTTTTAAAGAACCCAGTACAGTTGGATAATACAATTCATATTCAGTGTTTTTTTTTAAAAAAAAATCTCTATTTAGTAGCAATGAGGAATATACATTGTTTTCTGGTTTTGCTTATTATCCACTCATTTGTCATACCTACGATCAGGCAAAATAACAAAATTTGCAAAATTAACCTGTTCATGACCTTATGTGAAAAGCTAGTGAGTCAACAGAAAGGGAAAAGAGGCTTGAACGGTTCTACATGCAGTCCTGCTTTTTGGTTGTGAAAGACTTGCCCACTTACTGTATGATCTTGAGCAAGTGCCTTAAGTTCCCTGCCCCTCGGTTGCATTCTTGATATAATGAGTATTAGACTAGATAATGACCTGAAATGTTTGCAGCTTCATGATACTTTCTTTTTTTCTGGGAAACGTAATGTTATGGCAAAAAATATATAGCTGAAATTTGTTATACATTTTATTGATTGGCTTTTGGGGTTTTTTAAAGAAAATATTGTGCAGTTGACACTATGCCTAATAACTGCATCTTAAATAATTATTTGAAAATAATATCAGAAATTTAACAGCAATAATACATTTAT
>NW_016805539.1:0-3206 GCF_001698545.2 Rhinopithecus bieti
AAAACTTTTCTCCTTTTAAACTAAAGCTTTGAACTTTAGTCTTTGAACTTTAGTATACATCAGCTGATGGGACATGTGAGAACTTACATGCAGATAAGACTTATTAAAAGATAATTTTCTGTAAAAGGTAAAATCATTACTCAAATAGACATAGGACATAAAATGTGCTAAAGATTTGATTCTACTCATGAGAGAACCAGGCAGATATAATAACCAATTCAAAAGAGAAGTGCATGAGCACAAAGTAATTTAGATTGTTTTCTTTTGCTGTTTTCAAGATTTTCTCTATCTCTGGCTTTCAGTATTTTGACTGCGATGTGTCTGTATGGGTCTCCTTGCATTTATTCACTTGGAGTTTCTTGGATCTATGTATTAGTGTTTTCAACAAATTTCAGAATTTTCAGGTATTATTTGTCTGAATATTTTTTTCTCCCTATCTCTGCCTCTTGAGCATTCTTTCCTAGGATGAGTATGTTGGTGTGCTTAACAGTATTCTACATTTCTCCGAGGCTCTGTTCATTTTACTTATTATTTTCTTAGTGTTCGTCGTCTCTGTTAATCTGTCTTCATGTTGGCTGATTCTTCCTTCTGCCAACTCAAATCTACTATTGATCTAGCTAGTGAATTTTCATTTGGATTATTTTCAACTTCAGAATTTCCATTTACTTCAGAATTTTAAAAAATCTTTTAGTTAACATTCTTCATGAGTCATTATTACCATGCCTTTCTTTAATTCTTTAAACATGGTTTACATTAAAACTTTTTTTTTTTTTTTTTTTTGAGATAAGTCTTGCTCTGTCACTCAGGCTGAAGTGCAGTGGTGCAAGGGTAGGTCACTATAACCTTGAACTCCTGGCCTCACGTGATCCTTTCTCCCCAACCTCCCTAGTAGTTAGGGCTACAGGCTAATTTATTTAAAATATATATATATATATATTTTGTAGAACAGGTTTTCACTGTGTTGCCCAGGCTGGTCTTGAACTCCTGGCCTTAAGCAATCCTCCTGCCTAGAACTCCTGAAGCACTGAGATTATGGGCGTGAACCACTATGCCTGGTCTACTTCGATTTTTAAAACATATTTATAATAGCTGCTTTGAAGTCTTTTTCCAATGTGTCCAACATTTAGGTCCCTTCAAAAGCAATTTCTATTGCCTGACTTTTTTTTTCCTGTGTATTTGTCAGTTTCTTTGCGTGTCATAAGTTTTTGTTGAAAACCAGACATTTTAGATAATATATTGTAGCAACTCTAGATGCTGAATTCCCCACTACATTGGGGCTTGGTGGAACTGTTGTTTGGGCATTTGTTTATTTAATTCCGAACTAATTCTATGAAGCCTATTTCCTGGTTTGTGTGCAGAGGGTACAATTTCTGATGTTTCTGCTGAGTTTCTTTCTTTTCTCTTTTTTTTTGAAATGGAGTCTCTCTCTGTCACCAAGCTGGACTGCAGTGGCGCGATCTCAGCTCACTGCAACCTCTGCCTCCCGCGTTCAAATGATTCTCCTGCCTCAGCCTCCTGAGTAGCTGGGACTACAGGCATGTGCCACCACACCCAGCTAATTTTTGTATTTTCAGTAGAGACAGGGTTTCACATGTTGGCCAGGATGATCTCAGTCTCTTGACTTCATGATCCACCCACCTCGGCCTCCCAAAGTGCTGGGATTACAGGTGTGAGTCACTGCACCCGGCCTTCTGCTGAGTTTCTTAACCACTGCATCTGGTACAGTTTCCACCCTACAAGTAGGCTCTGGGTCAGGGAAGGGAGCCCCAGCCCTCTTGGCCACACCTGCATGGAATACAGTTTTTGCAGCACAGAGCTGGGAGAGATGAGAGACACCAGTGGCATGCCCTTCTTAGAGTGAAACTGTAGCCTGGAGTGGAGGCAGAGGGAGCCCCCCATCTTCTTGGGAAGCCACACCTGCTTAGGAAGAAGATAGGAGGGGGATGTGACTCAGGTGCCACAGACTCTTTATTCTTACTGGGATTCAGTAGATTTTCTTGAATAAATATTTTTTCATTTGCGGTATGTCCTTATATACCGCAACATAATTAGGACAACATAATTTTATTTTAATTATTTAAATAATTTTCACCAATTAGGTCAGGTGCAGTGGCCCACACCTGTAATCCTAGCACTTTGGGAGGCTGATGTGGGAGGATCACTTGAGCCCAGGAGTTGGAGACCAGCCCGGGCAACATGGTGAAACTCTGTCTCTATAAGAAGTACAAAAATTAGCTGGGCGTGGTGGTGCATACCTGTAGTCCCAGCTACTTGGGGGACTGAGGTGGAAGGATCACTTGAACCTGGGAGATCAAGTCTGCAGTGAGCTGAGATGGCACCACTGCACTCCAGCCTGGGTGACAGAGCCAGACCCTGTCTCAAACAAACAAACAAATAATTTTCACCAATTAAATGGCTCTTTTATAGGGAAAGGACTGCTAAGTTCCTCACAGAGGCATCTCAGATGGTCTACCCATAACTCTTGTGGTGGACTGATATAAGCATAAAAGAAGGCCACGTGGCCTATCGTTCCATGAAAGGGCCATATCTACAAAGCAACCTCCAAATGCTGAAGGAGTCAATCAACCAGAGGAGGAGGCAGACAAATCCAGTTTTTCAGCATAGGATGACTTACTGGGTAAATTTACAGACAGAAAAGCATGGTCTTGGGGGGCCACAGACATGTAGATCTCTACACTGCAACCCCTGAAATCTAGGGCTTCTGTCTTGGGGAAAAGTATATGTGCTCTGGAAGGAATGTGTAGGTGGCTATGAGTATCACTATACCTATGATGTCTGCAACAGCATCTCGGATTGTCTTGAAGGAAGAGTGAAAGTTAAGATGAATAGGTGTTCCCACCTAAAGAGTAAAACATCAACCAGACATTTGGAAGGCATTCTCTGACTCAGGGTCGGTAGGCAGATTAGCATTTAAAATAAAGTCGCTTTTGTCCCCACACATATGTTTTAGCATAGAAGTTACATATCGAATTTTAAGTCAAAGTTACTTAAATAAAACCGAAATTTTAAATTTGATTTTGAAAATGTAATTAAATATTTTAAAAGCATACCTTGGAGATATTGTGGGTTTGATTCTAGACCACTGCAATTGCAGCAAAGTGAGTAACAGAAGTTTTTTTATACAAGCTATGTTTACACTGTAATGTTTTCGGCCTTCCTTCCTTCCTTCCTTCCTTCCTTCCTTC
>NW_016805539.1:5160-6970 GCF_001698545.2 Rhinopithecus bieti
CACCCCCCATGCCCGCCCCGAAAGGCCCTGGTGTGTGATGTTCCCCTCCTTGTGTCCATGTGTTCTCACTGTTCAACTCCCACTTGTGAGTGAGAACGTGCGGTGTTTGGTTTTCTATTCCTGTGTTAGTTTGCTAAGAATGATGACTTCCAGCTTCATCCATGTCCCTGCAAAGGACATGAACTCATTCTTTTTATGGCTGCATTTAAAGTACTTTGAAGAAAAAAAGCAGGGCCTTGGAAATTTTGGTTCTTTTTTCCTCCCCTGTTGCAAATTCTCATGGTTTGGGTTGGGTCGTGGAGAGCGCGTGTCATCTGCAGGCGGTCTCTCTACTTGACGGTGACTACATTTGGATTCTGAGATGGGAAGTGGAGGGTGACTAGGTCGCAGCCAATTTTTTTTTTAGTTTAATGTTTCCTTTTTTGCTGTCTAGTCGTCCTCATCAATCTTCTGCTTCTTGCTATTGACATCATCATCCTCATCATCTTCAGCTGCCCACTTGCCTGTAGCAAACTCAGCTTCCTCGTCTTCATCTCCACCTTCTTCCTACCATCACTTTCTTGCTCTTCATCTACCTCATTGTCAGCCTCCTGCTCCCAATTTTCCTCATTAGCATTCCCGTTAGCAGAGGCATCTCTTCCATTTCCACCTCCTCCACAACTTTCTTCTTCTCCTTTAAGTCCTTGGTGGTGATCTCAGAGTTGGTGTCTATGGCTGCATCTGACATGGTGGGGCACACTGGTGATCCAATGGAGGAGATTAAAAAGAAAGCAAGAATTCCAGGACTCTGGCAATAAAGCTGCTGGAGTCCGTGGTGGAGGAGGAACCAAGGAGTCAGATGAGGAACAATGCAAACATGGCTTTCCAGAGCAGCCAGTGGGTGCTGTTTTCATTTCAACAGTGTTCACAGGATCTTCACCAGGAGTAGATTCCATCTCAAGAAACCCTCTTGGTGCATGCATAAGAAGCAACTTCTTATCCGTAGAAGTTTGATCATGAGATTGCAGCAACTCAGCCACATCTTCAGGTTCCACCTCTAATTCTGCTTCTCTTGCTGTTTATACCACATCTGCAGTGACTTCTTCTACTGAAGTCTTAAGTCCCTCAAAGTCATCCACCAAGATTGGAACCAACTTCTTCCAAACTCCTGTTACTGTTGATATTTTGACCTCTAGCCACAGATCATGAATGTTCTTCAGGGACTCTAAAATGATGAATCCTTTCCAGAAGGTTTTCAACTTACTTTGCCTAGATCCATCAGACAAATCACTATCTATGGCAGCTATATCCTTACAAAATATATTGCTTGAATAATAAGACTTGAAAATTAATATTACTCCTTATTCCATGGGCTGCAGAATGAACATTGTGTTAACAGGCATGAAAACATTAATTTTCTTGTATATCTACATCAGAGCTCTTGGGTGACCAGGTGCATTGTCAATGAGCAGTAATATTTTCAAAAGAGTCTCTTCTTCTTAGCAGTAGGTCTCAACAGTGGGCTTTCAATATTCAGTAAATCTGGCTGGGTGTGGTGACTCATGCCTGTAATCCCAGCACTTTGGGAGGCTGACGTGGGCAGATCACAAGGTCAGGTGATCAAGACAATCCTGGCTAACACGGTCAAACCCGTCTCTACTAAAAATACAAAAAATTAGCCAGGCATGGTGGCATGCGTCTGTAATCCCAGCTACCTGGGAATCTGAGGCAGGAGAGTCATTTGAATTCGGGAAGTGGAGGTTGCAGTGAGCCAAGATCCAGCCTGCGCGACAGAGTGAGACACTCTCTCTCTCTATATATATATATATAA
>NW_016805540.1:0-497 GCF_001698545.2 Rhinopithecus bieti
TGAGGAGGGAGGGTGTCAGGAGGAGTAAGGTGTCAGGGTGAGGAGTGAGGGTGTCGGGTGTGAGGGTGTCAGGGTGAGGAGTGAGGGTGTCGGGGAGTGAAGGTGTCAGGGTGAGGTGTGAGGGTGAGGAGTGAGGATGTCGGGGAGTAAGAGTGTCAGGGTGAGGAGTGAGGGTGTCGGGTGTGAGGGTGTCAGGGGGATTGAGAGTGTTCACAGTGAGGAGTGAGGGTGTCAGGGTGAGTGAGGGTGTTGGGGGAGTGAAGGTGTCAGGGTGAGGTGTGAGGGTGTCAGGTAGAGTGAGGGTGTCAGGGTGAGGATTGAGGGTATTGGGGGAGTGAGATTGTCAGAGGGAGTGAGGGTGTCTGGGGGAAGTGAGGGTGTCAGGGGGAGCAGTGAGGGTGTCAGGGGGAGCAGTGAGCGTGTCAGGGTGAGGAGTGAGGGTGTCGGGGAGTGAAGGTGTCAGGGTGAGGTGTGAGGGTGAGGAGTGAGGATGTCGG
>NW_016805541.1:0-16539 GCF_001698545.2 Rhinopithecus bieti
GAGATGGAGTCTCACTCTGTCACCCAGGCAGAGTGCAGTGGCATGATCTCAGCTCACTGCAAGCTCTGCCTCCTGGGTTCAAGCGATTCTGCTCCCTCAGCCTCCCGAGTAGATGTGATTACAGGCATCTGCCACCATGCCCAGCTAATTTTTGTATTTTGAGTAGAGATGGGGTTTCTCCATGTTGGCCAGGCTGGTCTCAAACTCCTGACCCCATATGATCAGCCCACCTTGGCCTCCCCAAGTGCTGGGATTACAGGCATGAGCCACCGCACCCAGCTGGCTTTATTATTATTTTTTAGATACAGGATTTCACTCTGTCATCCAGGCTGGAGAGCAATGGCGTGATCATAGCTAACTGCAGCCTTGAACTCCTGGGCTAAAGTGATCCTCCTGTGTCAGTCTCCTGAGCAGCTGGGACTACAGGCATGCACCACCACACCCAGATAAAATGTTTCCTTTTTTTGGAGAGATGGGGATCTTGCTACGTTTCCCAGACTACTCTCGAACTCCTGGCTTCAAGTGATCCTCTTCCCTCGGTCTCTCAAAGTGCTAGGATGATAGATGTGAGCCAATTGCATGCAGCCAATCCTTGGGTTTTATTATTTTATTAATTAATTAATTTTTTTTTGAGACAGGATATCTTGCTGTGTCACCCAGGCCAGAGTGCAGTGGCGTGCTTACAGCTAACAGCAGCGTTGACCTCCAGGGTTCAAGTGATCCTCCTGCCTCAGCTTCCTGAGTAGCTGGGACTACAGGCATCCACCACCACATTTGGCTAATTTATTTTTATTTTTTGTAGAGATGGAGTCTCCCTGTGTTGCCCGGACTGGTCTTAAACTCTTGGGCTCAAGCGGTCCTCCTGCTCCTGCTTCCTAAAGTGCTGGGATTATAGTCATGAGCCACCATGCCTGGCCTGTTTTTTAACACGTAAGTCACCTACCTTCTCATTGTATCATGCATTGGGCCTTTTTAATATCCTTCCCCTTATGCACATTCCTACTGAAAAACACCAGTGCAAAATTATCTTCATTTATAGGCAGCAAAACTGAGACTTGAAGATGCACTGAAAACTGTAGCTTGAAGTTTCCAGATGACCCAGAACCACTGTGGTTAGTGAAGAAAATTTGAGTTCAATTTTTCTTTCTTTGCATGGAGTCTCACTCTATCGCCCAGGCTGGAATACGTGGTGCGATCTTGGCTCACTGCAACCTCTGTCTTCCGGGTTCAAGAGATTCTCCTGCCTCAGCTTCCTGAGTAGCTGGGACTACAGGCATCCACCACCACATTTGGCTAATTTATTTTTATTTTTTGTAGAGATGGAGTCTCCCTGTGTTGCCCGGACTGGTCTTAAACTCTTGGGCTCAAGCGGTCCTCCTGCTCCTGCCTCCTAAAGTGCTGGGATTATAGTCATGAGCCACCGTGCCTGGCCTGATTTTAACACGTAAGTCACCTACCTTCTCATTGTATCATGCATTGGGCCTTTTAATATCCTTCCCCTTATGCACATTCCTACTGAAAACACCAGTGCAAAATTATCTTCATTTATAGGCAGCAAAACTGAGACTTGAAGATGCACTGAAAACTGTAGCTTGAAGTTTCCAGATGACCCAGAACCACTGTGGTTAGTGAAGAAAATTTGAGTTCAATTTTTCTTTCTTTGCATGGAGTCTCACTCTATCGCCCAGGCTGGAATACGTGGTGCGATCTTGGCTCACTGCAACCTCTGTCTTCTGGGTTCAAGCGATTCTCCTGCCTCAGCCTCCTGAGTAGCTGGGATTACAGGCATGTGCCACCACGCCAGGCTAATTTTTTGTATTTTTAGTAGAGATGGAGTTTCACTGTGTTATCCAGGATGGTCTCAATCTCCTGACCTTGTGATCTGCCTGCCTCAGCCTCCCAAAGTGCTGGGATTACAAGCATGAGCCACAGCGCCCCACCTTTGAGTTCAATTTTTTACACTGCCATTTATTAGCTGTATGTCCTTGAGCTAGTGACTTAATCCCTCTGAGCTCCATTGTCTACATGGGTACAAATGAGGACACAATAGCCCCTTTGCAGGTTGTTTTGAAGATAAGGTACCTGAGAGCCTTCAGCCTGTGCCTGGTTCAGAGTCAGCATCAGGAAAACAACAAACAGCAGGCAACTTCCAGCATAGAGGGAGAAGAGAATGGGTCTCTGGATTCTTGTTCACTAGACAAACCTGTCTCTGTTAAGGCCTGTGCTCATCATTGCTTGCCTGGCATATACTTATATTCAAGACCTCTGTCTGTCCTTCTGTCCTGTCCTTCCTGCTTAGTGCTAGTCACGTCCACAGCCGTGTGTTGTCCTGTGCCTCAGCGCAGGTCCCAAGGGGTGCCTGGTGCCAGAAAAGGAGCCTGTACAGGGATTCTGAGGCCTGAGTTTGAAACCAACCCTGCTGCTAAGTTTCTGGGCGCCCCCCAGCCTGTCCTCTCACTTCTCTGAGCCTCTAGTTCTTTAGATGTGAATGGCTTCCTGCTCACTTTGACTCTGTTGACTGGCTAAACCTTCCCACCTAGCTTGGCTGTGGCCTCTCCTGAGTCAGCCTCCCAGTCATCTGTGTCAGGAGGCCCCGGGAAGAACAGACAGAAGCTCACACCGAAGTTGCTTAAGATATTTTCCACAAACAGGGGAAGTAGCCCTTCCTCTTAGTACTGCCCAGACATCTTGGTTCTCTAATATCATTCCCCCTTCACCAAGAATCTGAAGCTACATGGTTGTTGAAGCAGCCACACCATACTGGGCTTCCCTTGTGCTTGCAGTCATTTGTTAGGTATGCATTGAGCATTTACCCTGTGCCCAGCCTGACCGGTTATTCCATACAAAGGGGCAAAAGGCTCATGCCCTGACCTCAAGGAGCCATAGGTAGGGACCCGATGGATGAATTAAGTGTATACACATTATGGGGAGCAATAAAAGGATAGCAGATCAAGAATCCCAATGCTATGTGTATGTGATTCAAGAAGACTCCTGGAGGAAGTGATGCCTCAAGATACGCAGAATAATGATGTTAGCATAGTGGAGAAGGCACATTTAAAGTTGAGAGGGGAGGGCATGTGTCGCCATGTTGTATGGACGCACATGGGGAGCCACAAGCTTCTGGGTGCAGCTGGACGCATGGAGTGGGAGGGGACTTGCACAAAGGGCTGCAGAGGGGCTGACGTGGAATGGGTCCTGAGTACTCTACTCATGGCATCTGGAGCCTTGAGGGCACCTGAAGAGTATTACTGCAATAAGCAGTGGCATGTACGTGTGATTAATATTTATATCCTGGTTTACCGATGATATACCCATGGTAGGTACTTCCCCAGCCTGAGTATGCATTATCTTTCATCGTGGTTGTCTGGAATGGTGGTGCTTGGGAGGGTGATTAACCCCCCATTGGCCCCTACCAGGTGCCCATAGTTGCTTGTTCAGTGGCAGACTGATATCTGAGAAAGACATCAAGAGCCAGTGCGAGGACACCTAGGATCTTGTCACATAAGCAGTCTGATGACCAGCTCTCATCCAGTCCTCTTGGGGGCCTGTTGGTTGCCTCATGTGTTGCGCGGTAATCCACCTGCCGCTTATCTTACTGCACGATTTGGCATCGACTCCAATAAGATACCATCTATACGAACAATTCGAAAAAGTGCACGAAGTACAAACACCAGCCTGTCTTTACATCTATTTTGTGCTCTTCCTTATTTATTTCCTCAGTGTTTATAGTTTTCCATGCCTGTTGTTTTACGTCCTTAGTTTAAGTTTATTCCTGAAGTATTTTATTCTCTTTGGTGATGTTGTTAATGGGAGTTGTTTTCTTTTATTTCTTTTTTTTTCTTTTCCTTTTTTTGAGATAGTGTCTTTGCTGATGGTTACCAGGTTGGAGTGCGTGCTGTTATACATGAGCATCCCTGCAGCTCGAACTCCCAGGCTTAAGTGCAGATCCTCCCATCTCAGCTCTCCAGTAGCATGGGAAATAACAGGCAGGCGCTTCCAGCACCTGACAATTTTGTATTTTTACTTAGAGATAGGTTTTCCCTAAGTTGCCTAGGCTACTGTTGAACTGGGCTCAAGCGGATCCTCCGCCTCCGGCCTCCTGAAGTGATACGATTATTAGGCATGCTAGGATTGTTTTCTTAATTTCCTTTGTGATAGTATTGTTAATGTTTAGAAAATTGCAACCAATTTATAATGATTCATTGTGTGTTCTGCAAACTGTTCAGAGTATTAGTCTAACAAATTTTGTTGTGTGGGTCTTTGGGATTCCGATGTAAAGATCTTTGTCATTGCAACCCCGAGATGATTCCTCTCCCTTCTTTTCTGCAGCCTCGGGATGTCTTTTATTGTTTTTTCCTCCTGCCCCCTAACATTCTTGCGGTAGGACTCCCCAGTACTGTGTTGACCAAGAAGTGTGCGCAAGAAGTGGTCACTGTGTTTCTGCCATCCTTTAGAGCGAAAAAACGTGTTCCCAGTGTTTCACTGTTGGCCTAGCATGTAGCGGTGGGCTTTCTCACCAATCACTCGCACCTTTATCCTGCTGTTGAACGTAATTTCCATCCGCATCACCCCCAGGATTGGCGAGTCTCTAGCTATTTTGTAGAATGTTATACTCCCCACACGTAGAACACAGATTCAATGTCCCAACTCCCTATCCAACGAATCCAACCAGCTTTTAATACATCCCCCAATCAGGAAGCAACAATTAAATTCATATGGAACCCATCAAAGCGACCAAATAGCCCAAAACAATTATTAATTAATTTGAGACAGGGTCTTGCTGTGTCACGTAGGGCTACAGTACAACAAGTGCGGCACTGCCGCCTTTGATGTTCCGGAGCTCCAGCGATTCTCACCAACTCACGCTCACAAAAGCATCTGGGACCGAGGTGCGCTGCACGCACCACCTGGCTAATTTTTACTTTTTTTGTAGAGGACAGCGGCTCGCTCTTTTACCAAGCCTGTTCTTGAATCCTGGGCTCAAGCAATCCTCAGCCGCTTTGGCCTCTGCCAGAAATGGGCTTTGAGAAAGTAAAAACACCAGCTGGAGTCTGTCTGGCTTGGCGGGCTGCCTGAAAAAAAAGCACAGTAAACACAAAGCGTGAAGGTCACACTTCCTGATTGTCAAAATACGTTACAGGGCTGGGGCGTGGTGGCTCATGCCTATAATCCAGCACTTTGGCAGGCCAAGCGCGTTTGGGATTACCTAAGGGCAGGAGTTTGAGATCAGCCTGGACCAACATTGGCAAAACCCTTTCTCTAAAAATACAAACAAAAATTAGCCGGGCATGGTAGTGGGCACCTTGTAATCCCGCTACTTTAGGCAGGCTGAGGCAAGGAGAATCAACCTTGCAACCCAGCAGGCAAGAGGTTTCCGTGAAGCGGATGCATTGCACCAACCACACAGAGTGAGACTCCATCTACAAAACCACCCCCACAGCCACACCACAAGCCACCCACACCCCTGCCCTCATTACCCCGACTTTAGCCAATACTAACAAGCCCATACTCGCTTACCGCCAATAACATACCGCAATACAAATCCCCCAATGGGAACAGAAATAGAGGACCCAGGAAAAAACCCAACAACATAAATATACGAGTCAACTGAATCATATCCCTGAGGGTTCCAGAAGAAAACCACACAATGGGGACGGAGGGGTCTCTTCAAACGATATGGCCCTGGGAAAAAAATCTACACATGAGGCAAAAAGAATAAATTGTACCCTTATATAAATTAACACGCAAAATCACAATGAGCAACCCAAAATGAGCTACAATATAAGACCGACACTAGACTCCTAAGAAAACATGGGGAACAAGCTTAAATATGGCAATAGATCTTGACAGTGTTATTTTTAGATACTAACACCAAATAATGCATAGGCAAAGCAAAAGACAAAAATAGAGGGAAGTAGGACTAAGTACAAGCACCAGAAATATTTATTTTATTTCACTTTTATTTTTGAATTTTTATCTTATTTATTTATATTTTGAGACTGCAGGTATATGAGTCCTGGCTAAATTTTTGTTTTTTGTTTTTGTTGTTGTTCTTTTCAGGTAGAGATGACACGGTTTACCCATGAAATTGCCAGGGCTGGGGCTCAACAAAGTGCAGAGGCAAATTACAGCATGAGCTACTGCTTCTGGCCCCAAGCAGCCAAATATTAACAGTGGTTATTTGTTTGTTAATTAATTAATTAATTAATTTTTGTTTCTTTTTGAGACATGAGTCTCATTCTGTCACCCAGGCTGGAGTGCACTGGTGTGATCTTGGCTCACGGGCAAACTCCACCTCCGGCTTCAAGCGGATTCTCATGCGCAGTCCTCCCAGTAGCTGGGATTACCCGTTGTGAGGGCCACCACGCCTGGCTAATTTTTTGTATTTCTAGAGAGATAGTGTTTTGCCAATGTTCCCCTGGCTTATCTTGAACTCGCTGAGTTCAGGTGATCTGCTGCCTTGGTCTCCCAAAGGGATTATGGACATGAGCACCGTCACTTGGCCAACAGTGGTTGTTTCTATCTCTGGTGTGGAAGTGATGGCTGTGGGGGGTGTGGTGACCTGTGCCCATGCACTTGTAAATGTTTCTGCTTTTTTGCTGTTTTGTTTGTTGTTGTTTGTTTTGAGACAGTCTCCTTCTGCTTGCCAGGCGGAGTACAGTGGTAACGATCCTGGCTCACTGCAACTCTGCACCAGAAGTTCAATGCAAATTCTCCTACCTCAGCTTCCTCGCGAGTAGTGGGACTACAGTTGCACTGGACACCCAACGGCCCGCCTCCTTTGTGCTTTTTAGTAGAAGACAGGGTTTCACCAATGTTGGATCAGGGCATCGGTCTTGAACCTCCCGACCTCATAGATCCACCCACCTCAGCCTCCCCAAAAGTTGCTGGCATTACAGGCATGAGCCCACCGCCACCTGGCCTTATTTTTTGATTCATTTAAAATCTGTATATTATCTTTTAGTCACCTCTTTATCCTTTAATGGAGTTCTTGCTTTGATGGGTCTGCTCCTGTGGACACCATTCCCATAGTCTGACCAGGATCTACCAGGAAAACAGTCTTTCATTCTTCGCCATATTCCAGTTCTCCAGCCATGACTGCTGTTTCTCTGGAAATGGCTGCAGTGACCAGTTTTCCAATCCTTCCATAGATAGTTTATAAATCTACAAATAATATGGATAGACATATCTGCCTCCGTTTTTACATAAATGTTAGCATATTACATGTATTATTTTTTCTTGGAAACAAGTTTTCTTAAGTCATTAAAAAATCAATGTATAAGTGCAAGGAAGTTAATAGCATTGTTCTAGGGTGCAGAAACACTAGTTCTGTAGGATATAAGTAGGGATTACATGAAAGAGAGTCTCCTAGTTGAGCGTGTTTGGAAATCACGTTTAAACAGGTTTCATGAGTGCAAAGGCTTCAGGAGACCTTGGTATGCTGGTGGTCTCCATCCAAGAGGCAGGAGAATAATCTGAATGCTCCAATCTCTTTCCACCAGTGAAGCCCATTTTTGCCAAGCTCCTTGTGGGTAGATGTTGGAGACGTTCTTGGGAAGCTCTGGGTCCCTTCGGAATATCTTCCTGTGAGAGGAGCTGATCATCTTGTCCATGAGCCCAGGGCCCACCTGACAGAGAGCCATGTCTCAGAGCCCTGTTGTGGAGTGGACAGAGATCACAGTAAAAACTAACCACATCCCGCACCCAGGGAGGTGTGTGTGTTGGAGGATCATGGAAAGAACCCTAGACACGGAGTCTGGGCCATCTGAAGAGTATTACCGTGTGACCTGAGGCAGAGCAGTCCTCCCCTTATAAATGGCAGCCACCATGCTTGCCTTGCTCCAAAGTTGGTGGCACTGGGATGCAGAAATGCCCTGTTTGAAGATGTTATTCCCCCAACCTTCAACCCCACGGTGGAGGTTTCAGGAAGGGGCAGAGTTTGGACATCCCATAGGTTCATAGGTTTCATAGATCATGTTTTTCCAGTTTGGTCTCGAACTCCTGGTCTCAAGCAATCCTCCCATCTTGGCCTCCTAAAGTGCTGGGATTATAGCCATGAGCCACTGTACCTGGCTGAGATTTTAGTGATTATATATAGATTATGTATAACATTTATCAACAGGTCTGTGGACATGTTTTCATTTCTCTTGAGTGAATACCCAGTTGTGGATTGGAAATCTGCTTTTCAAAATGATTGTACCACTTTGCAATCGTGCCATCAATGTATGAGAATTCCAGTTCAGTATTTCATATTATCAGTATGTTATTATTTTGTTTATTATTTTTTTTGAGATGGAATTTCACTCTTGTTGCCCAGACTGGAGTGCAATGGAGCAACCTCTGCTCACTGCAACCTCTGTCTCCCTGGTTCAAGAGATTTTCCTACCTCAGCCTCTGGAGTAGTTGGGATTACAGGTGACCATCATAATGCCCAGCTAATTTTTTGTATTTTTAGTAGAAACAGAGTTTCTCCATGTTGGCCAAGCTGATTTTGAACTCCTGACCTCAGATGATCCAACCACCTCATCCTCCCAAAGTGCTGGAATTAGAGGTGTCAGCCACTGTGTCCGGCCTATTTTATTATTTTTGGCTGGACTAATAGTTGGATAGTGGTAGTTCATTGTGGCTTTAACTTGTATTTCCCTAATGACTGGTTAGTTGAGCATCTTTTCATGTGTGCTTATTTGCCATGTCTGGATCTTCTTTTCTTTTCTTTTTCTTTTTTTGAGATAGAGTATCACCCTTGTCGCCCAGGCTAGAGTGCAATGGTGTGATCTTGGCTCACTGCAACCTCTGCCTCCCGGGTTCAAGTGACCTTCCTCCTTCAGCCTTCTGAGTAGCTGGGATTTTGGGTGCCTGCCACTACACCCAGCAAATTTTTGTATTTTTAGTAGAGATGAGGTTTCACCATGTTGGCCAGATTTGTCTTGAACTCCTGACCTCAGGTGATCCACCGCACTCTGCCTCCCAAAGCGCTGGGATTATAGGCATGAGCCACCATGCCTGGCCTGTATCTTTTTTAATAAGTTTCTGTCAAAATGTTTTGTCTATGAAAAAAGTTTTTTTCGTTATTAAATTGTAGGAATTCTTCATATATTTTAGATACAAGTCCTTTGTCAGATATGTGTTTTGCAAATGTTTTTTTCCCAGACTATGCCTTGTCTTTTTTTTTTTAATATTTATTTATTTATTTATTTATTTTTGAGATGGAGTCTCACTCTGTCACCCAGGCTGGAGTACAGTGGTAAGATCTTTCCTCACTGCAACCTCCACCTCCTGCTTTCAATTGATTCTCCTGCCTCAGCCTCCCAAGTAGCTGAGACTACAAGGTGTGCACCACCACACCTGGCTAATTTTTGTATTTTTAGTAGAGACAGGGCTTTGACATGTTAGTCAGGTTGGTCTCGAACTCCTGACCTCAAGTGATCCACCCTCCTCGGCCTCCCAGAGTGCTGGGATTATAGGTGTGAGCCACAGTGCCTGGCCAGCTTGTCTTTTAATTTCTTACCAGTGTCTTTTGAAGAATAAACATTTTAATTCTTTTTTTCTTCAAGACGGAGTCTTGCTCTGTTACACAGGCTGAAGTGCAGTGGTGTGATCATGGCTCACTGCAGCCTCAACCTCCCAAGCTCACGTGATCCAAGTAGCTGGGACTAGAGGTGTGCGCCACAACACCAGGCTAACTTTTTTTATTTTTATTTTTATTTTTTAAGAAGGAGTTTCACTCTTGCTGCCCAGGCTGGAGTGCAATGGCAAGATCTTGGCTCACTGCAACCTCCACCTCCGGGGTTTAAGTGATTCTCCTAGCTCAGCCTCCTGGGTATCTGGGATTACAGGTGCATGCCACCGTGCCTGGCTAATTTTTGTATTTTTAGTCGAGATGGGGTTTCACCATCTTGGTTAGGTTGGTCTCGAACTCCTAACCTCAGGTGATCCACCTGCCTTGGCCTTCCAAAGTTCTGGTATTATAGGTGTGAGCCACCGCACCCAGCCCCAATTTTTGTGATTTTCTTAGCGATGGGATTTCACCACGTTGCCCAGGCTGGTCTCTAATTCCTGGGCTCAAGTGATCCTTCCACTGTAGCCCCCCAGAGTGCTGGGATTACAGGCATGAGCCACCATGACTACCCCTACTTTGAGATTTAACATTTAAATCTATGATGCATTTCATGTAAATTTTTGTATGTGGTACAAGTTATAGATTGAAGTTTTTATTATTATTATTATTTGAGACAGAGTCCTGCTCTGTCACCCAGGCTGGAGTGCAGTGGTGTGGTCTCAGCTCACTGCAACCTCTGCCTCCTGGGTTGAAGCTATTCTCCTGCCTCAGCCTCCTGAATAGCTGGGATTACAGGCATTTGCCACATACCTGGCTAATTGTTTTTTTGATTTGTTTGTTTGTTTGTTTTGTATTTTTAGTAGGGATGGGATTTCACCATGTTGGCCAGGCTGGTCTTAAACTCCTGACCTCAGTTGATCCACCTGCCCCAGCCCCCAAAGTGCTGGGATTACAGGTATGAGCTACCACTCCTGGACAGAGGTTGATTATTATTATTATTTGCATATGGATGTCCAATTCTTCAGGAACTCCCTTGTTGAAAAGACTGTCCTTTCTCCATTGGATAACTCTGGCTTTTTATCAAATAGCAGTTGACCACATGTGTGGGTGTATTTCTAGACTGTTCTTTTTTCTTGATCAATACACCTATGCTTTCACCAGTACTACAGTGTTTTCATTACTGTAGCTGTTTAGAAATCGGATATTCTGAGTCCTTCAAGTTTGTTTCTTCTTATTTGGTTATTATTTGTCCTTTGCTTTTTCTATGTAAACTTTAGAATCAACTTGTCCATTTAAAAAAAAAATCTGCTTAGGTTTTTATTAGGATTGTGCTAGTGCTTGCTTTGGCAGCACATATACTAAAATTCAAATGATATAGAGAAGATTAGGGTGGTCACTGTGCAAGGATGACATACAAATCCATGAAGGGTTCCAGTTAAAAAGAACAGGATTATGTTAAATCTAGAGATTAATTTTGGGAGAATTCACAACTTAACAATCAATATTGGGTCTCCTGAGCTATGGAGGCAGTGTACGTCTCTAGTAAATCTTTGTTTCTAATTCTGTTCCAAATGTACATTTTGACCTTTAAGTTCCTGAGTCTTTGAACACCTTCTGTAAAACAAAATGCCTTCCAGATAGCAAGGAATAAGCAATGAGGGGCTTGAAAAAGCCAGAAAATGGGAATCTCAGTAGACTCATTTAAATTCTCCAGAGGCACAGTGGCACTGAAGATCAAAAAGGAACAAATCCCTTGAGGAGAATTAGAACATCTGTATCAACTGAGGGGAAAAAATATTTTGAACAGCAACAAAAGATGACCCCAGTATAAGTTTAAAGAGCATCAGCAGACACATGTTATTATGGTGGTTTGGGATGTGGGGGAGTTTGTTTTGTTGGGTTGGGGGTGGATTTGGGGATTGGAAGGTAGGAGTTTTTTTCTTTTGTTTTTTGTTTTTGTTTTTGTTTTGAGATCACTGTGTTGCCCAGGCTAGAGTGCAGTGGTGTGATCTCAGCTCGCTGCAACCTCCACCTCCCAGCTTCAAGCGATTCTCATACCTCAGCCTCCCGAGTAGCTGAGATCATAGGTGTGCACCACCATGCCCAGCTAATTTTTGTATTTTTAGTAGAGATAGGATTTCACAATGTTGGCTGGGCTGGTCTCGAATTCCTGACCTTAAGTGATCCACCTGCCTTGGCCTCCCAAAGTGCTGGGATTATAGGCATGAGTCACTGCACCTGACTGGAAGGTAGAAGTATTTTTTTTTTTGAGACAGAGTTTTACTCTTGTTGAAAATATACCCCCATAATTCACGATACAAAATTCTGCACTGAACCCTGATTCTGTCAGGACATATGTGTGATCTTGGATAACGCATTCAACCTCCTCGACACTGAATTTTCTCAACTGTAAAATGTTTTAGAGATGTTCCTCACCAGGTTGCATGAAGCACATCTGTGTGTGTTAAGGCACTTCCCGCAGCATCTGTGACACAGAACAGTGGCAGCTGTGCTCTTTGTCGTCCCTGCACACAGACCCACAGCAGTGTATTGCATTTTTGTTTTGTTTTGTTTTGTTCTGTTTAATATAAAAGTCTTTGAAAATGTCCCACTGCTTCCTCAGTAACTGTCAAAAGGGGCATCCTTCGAAAGTAGAATTCTGGAAAATGTCTTCAAAAGACACAAAATTCTGGCAATGGGCACATTTCCCCCTCCTGCCTTGCTCTTCTGGATGGATCCATTCTCTCCCACAGCATAGTCATTTTCTTCCACTCGATGTAGATATTGTCCTTCTAGTGGCAAGAGTGACATGAATGATATGCGGAAATTTCTTTCCAAGCCTGCTTGGAGAAGCTTCCTCTGCCTGCTTCTCTTTGGCCACCTCCTGCCAGTGTAAGAGCAGAGGGCCTCCAGGGCTGCTTTGTCACCCCCAACAGCATGGAGCTCACTGCAGTCACTCTGGAAGCTTCCCTCTAAAGGAAGGTTGTGCAGGAAACACCATGCACTGAGCAGCATGGGACAGGGGCTGGCCAGCTGGGCAGGGCTCACACTCCTGACACCCAGACTCCAGGATACTCCTCTGTCCCCATCTGGGGCAGATCCCTGCCCTAGAAGTTCTCCCTCTCATTTCCAGCAGACGCATGGAGCCCCAGAATTCTATGTGGCAAGCTAGGAAGAGGGAGAGCTGAAATGAGGATGTAATCACCCTTTCTAAAGAGGTCAGTCCAGTACCACCCTGTGCTCCTGGGCAAGCTCTCCAGGCTGAGGGAACAGAAGCAGGGGCTATGTCGGGTGAAGGTGGAAGTGAGGGACCTCCCAGGAGGTGTAGAATGTTCCACTACAGACACCTTGTACCCTTCCAGGATTAGACCTTGAGACCTGGAGATCCCCAGGCAATTAGTATTGAAGGTGGAAAGGCCAGTGACAGAAATAAGAAGGCCCACTGTGTCATTCACAAAGCACTTCCAAACCCATCAGCACAGGTGACCCTCCCAACAACCCTGTGAGAGCTGCAGGGTGGGGGCTCCCACGAAGGAGGAGTCAGGAATGTCGGGATTTTAACACCTTCTCCAAGTCAGGATCAGGAACTGCTGTTCCAGCACTGACCTATATTCTCTAGGCTTCCTCCCACACCACAGCTTAGGGTGACTGCCAACTTATGGGCAGAGACCCTCACTTTCCAATCCCCACGAGGGGCTGTGCAGTGGGGAGCACAAGGCCCCCTCCTCTGACTGTCTCCCCTAAGATCCTATTTTCTGAGGAAAGTCACTCTGGGAACTGTTGGCCTCTGCAGATGGGGCCCAGACCTTGTGGAAAGAAGACATGAAGGTCACACCTGGCAGGGACCAGTGCTGGAGAGCAAACCCCACCTTTAAAAACTCACACTTTTAATTCTAAAATTTATTTTTATTGTTAATTTCTATGGGTACATAGTAGGTGTATATATTTATGGGGTACATGAGATATTTTGATGCAGGTATGCAATGTGTAATAATCACATCGGGGTAAATGGGGCATTCATCACTTCAAGCAGGGGAAATGCCAGATGCTGCTAAAACCATCAGATCTCATGAGAACACACTATCATGAGAACAGCACGGGGGAAATTGCCCCATGATTCAGTTACCTCTCACTGGGTCCCTCCCATGACACATGAGGATTATGGAAATTACAGTTCAAGATGAGATTTGGGTGGTGACACAGCCAAACCATATCACCTTATAAAATGAACATTGTGAAAACAGCAGTGGGCCTGACTCCTGGCCTCTGCCGTGGAATGCCCCTTCTTGGGGAGGGCCTGGCTTCTGTGCCATGCAGAAACCTCCCTGTGCTCCCTGTGGGCTGAGGGTGAGCCAGGTCCTCTTGGGGGAGCTGGGCACTGTGGGACAGGAGGGTCCCTGGACTGGAGTCTCCCTGTGCCTCCTTACCCCATCAGCGAAACCAGAGGAGCGAGCCAACTCTGCAAACCTCAATGCACGGTCCTTTCTGATCCTGAAAAGAGGAGCATAGGTGCTCAGGGCCCCCTGAGCTGCCCTGGGGCAGAACACTGAGCAGTGGCCAGTGCTTCCCTAACAAATCCCCCATGCACAGACTCCTGGTAGACACACTTCCCCTAACCCTGCTTAGCTGGAGCTCGGCCCCCATCCCAGTACCTCTGCCTCCTCCTCCAGGGCAGGAAAAGAAAACTCAACTCCAAACCCATGGAGAGTCCCCATCTTGACGAAGGCCCTGGCTGGGACTCAGCCTCTTGTCAGCCCCTTGAGGAGCTCCATCTTCCCCTGTTTCCCTGCCCCATGGGAAAGAGGTGAGGGTGTCGTCCACTCAGCAGGTGCCACATGATCTTTGGGAAGGATTTGTGTAATGCCTGCTCCTGGCGGGATAGGAGCCTCCGGAGCTGGGCAGTATTGGGGCTGTAGAATACTGAGAAGCCCCCGACCCATCATGCATCAGAGCCCACTCCCAAAATGTGGAGCCATCAGCTGGAAGAACTGAGCAGTGGCAGGGGACCCCAGACCCTGAAGTTTTCCTCCCTTCCATCAGGCAACCCTACCATGTGGCCTCAGCTCTAGGGAGGTGGGCCCTAGCTGGAGGCACTGCAGAGCAGCATCCTGGGTAGAGGTGCCAGGAGGGCAGGCCTGCCTTCGAGGCTGTGAGGCAGGGCAGAGGCAGGCAGTGGCCAGTGGAAGGAACAGAGTGGGTGCCAGGGGCTACATGGCCATCTCCCGGACATGGGGTGGGGCTGGGGACATGGGATGGGCAGCCACTGCCATCTCAACTTCATTGACCCATATGTGGGCTGGGAGGGCAGCTGGGTGCATGGCCAGCTGGAAGGTAGGAGGACTCGGGGAAGTGACAGTCACCTGTATGAAGTCAGGGCTGGAGGGCTGTGGCTCTGGGACACACCGGGTGGCCAAGGGGAGGCCACAGTGCCCTCTGCTGGTGGGGATGAAAGTGTCTGCCTTGAAGTGAAAGGGTCCTTGTTCAGATCTGGGCTCCTGTGGGATCCTCAGCAGGGATGTCCTGAAGGTTTCTAACAAGCTGGGATGCAAGGAAAGCGCCTTGCCTGGAAGTCAGGATCACCCAACCAGGGTGGCTGTCGCATGGCCTGACTGTGTGAGGCCCTGGGGGCAGCTGACCACCTACCCTGCAGGGAGTGCCTCTCCTCGGCCAGCAGCTGATCCAGTGCCCAGAAGGTGTCTTCATCAGGCAGATACAGGAGGAGGATGGCAGTTAGGCAGCTCATGTCCCCGTGGTAGCCCACCTCCTGCAAGAGCCAGAGTCACCATGGAAGGATGTCACCTGAGATGGCTGAGGCCATATGGGAGGCTTATGTCACTGGAGAGGACAGAGATCTCCCAGGAGACTGCCTTCAGACCCTAGGGGATTTAAGGTGCAGACTCCACTCCTCCCCAACCCTGGGCATGAGGACTAAGCAAGTCACGCATAACTCATTTGACAAGGGGCCTGGAGGGACTTCTGCAGTGAGTGTCCAAACCCACATGGCCCGAAGGGGCACAGACAAGGATCATTCATGCCCACTCTCCTGGGCCAGGCTGGGAAGGCCACTGTGCCAGGCCTGGGGCAGCATCTGTGAACTGCACCTGCCACGAGGGCAGGTGGTGGGCCACTGATCACCACACAATGGGTCCTGTGATGGCCCAGGGGCTACCTGCCAGGCACAGGAGGGTGGCTGGGTCCAGACCCCATGTGGGCAGCCCATGTAGTCAGCTCAGTGGCTCTCCCTGCCTGGAATGGTCTGGGAAGTGGGGGCCAAGCAGGAGCAGCCACCTGGGTGACCCCCTCCCTATCTGCTGTGCTCCTACGGGGTTAAGGCAAAGGGGAAATTGGATCCTTGCCAGGTTTCCAATAAAAAGTCTTCCTCAGGATGCAAACTCATTTCATGACAAGGGCCTGGCCCTGTCAGGCACCTCAGCAACTTGTAAAACATGTCTCCACATGTCTCCTGCAAGGACTATCCTGTGTGCAACACTGCCAAGCTCCTGGGTTGGCTCAACACCCGGAGGGGAAGGTCATTTCTTCTTCTGAGACATGGTAGTTGAGTCCAGATGACATCAATAGTCTGGGCCCTGACCCCTTTCCGTCTCAGTGTGACCCCTTGAGACACTAGCTTCCCCTCCTTCCTTGGGTGTCCACGCCAGCAGTTCTACCTACCACGTTATTACAGCCAGATCAGGAAAAACTTCCTCTCTCTGGAATAAATGCAATGACCACTGTTCTTTGAGCATTATTTATCTTAAATTATTGTTTTAATTAGAAATGTATCTAACTTATATTAGCCAAATGTCCTTCCAATGTAACCAAATTTCTTTTAAGTGAAAGTTAAGTATTTACCTTCTGTTATCAAGAATTCTATGAATACAAAATGTTTATTTTTACAACTTTAGAAGAAATTGAAAATGTCTACATGCTACTAATCTGAAAATACAGGCTCTGGGTTTATATGGTGTTAACCTTTCTTC
>NW_016805541.1:18448-19474 GCF_001698545.2 Rhinopithecus bieti
AATGACACAAAATTAGTGAGAAGGCAAAGATAAGAAAGATACGAAGTCAAAGTCCTGAGCCTAATGGTTCTCTAACGTTATTTAAAAAATAGTAAAGATGAAACCTGCACAAAATGACTAGGGGTAATTATCAAAAATGTGGTGGCTGGAAAGTAGGTTAAGTGTTCTGGAATTCTATCAAGAAAAGTTTCATGAACAGGAGGTGGAGATTAACTGTGTGCAATGCTGCTGATACATAAATTAAGACAAAGGCCGAGGAGTTATGGTTCAATTCATAATTTAACAATATGGATAGCACTTATGTTTTGATATGAACAGCTTTGTTGGAGTGAGTAGGTGGAAAACCATATTGGAGTGGTGGCTGAAATGAATGTCTGATCTCTGGATTCTTAAGGAAAATTTTATTGGACTGCAGAGGCATAAATTGGATTAGTTTTAATTCTGAAGTCAGGATGTACTTGGTAAATATGTGCCCATCAATGCCTCTTTGCATTTTTTTTTAGCTAGGTATTCTGTTATCTTTTAATAATATAACAATTACCTGCAAAACCTACACCCATTTTGCAGCAAACCACCATGACACATGTATACCTATGTAACAAACCTGCACGTTCTACACATTTATCCCAGAACTTAAAGTATATATTTAAAAAAAAACAGAAAAAAATGAAAAGAAAATCTAGCCAAGTGCGGTGGCTCATGACTGTAATCCCAGCATTTTGGGAGACTGAGACGGGTGGACCATCTGAGGTTAGGAGTTTGAGAACAACCTGGCCAACATGGTGAAACCCGTCTTTACTAAAATTATGAAAATTAGCTGAGTGTGGTGGGGGGCACCTGTAGTTCCAGCTGCTTGAGAGGCCAAGGCAGGAGAATCACTTGAACCTGGAAGGCTTCAGTAAGCCAAAATCACGACACAGCACTATAGCGTGGGTGACAGGGTGAGACTGTCTCAAAAAATGAAAACAAAAACAAAAACAAAAAAAACACCCATTTAATTGACAAACTTTACAAAGACTGCTAGTA
>NW_016805542.1:0-2143 GCF_001698545.2 Rhinopithecus bieti
GTATATATACACATAAATATAATATATATATATATATTTTATACACCTGAGCCTGTTGGATGGCGAAAATTCTGCAAGAAAAATTAAGCAGGGATGTTATTGGGGGAGGTTCAAGGTTGTTGCTCTAAATGGATCAACAAAGGTCGCACAGACAAGTGATATTCGGGATCAGGAGAAGTCAGGCAAATTGGGTGTAAAAGGGACTTTGGGAGTGGACCTCACTGGTCAAGGAGACCTTCCTAAGGAGGGCCGTGAGGCCACCCTGTCCTGATCCCTCTGGGACTTCAGGGCCCTAGGGGTGGGCTGGCGGCTGGCCGCTTGGTAAAAATGTTGCTGCTTCCTAGATACTCAGAGCCAGAGCGTTTGGGTGAAGATTCCCCACCCCCATTGAGAGTCTGTAGAAAATTCTAGAAAGTTCTGGATCAAAACTCTCCTCCCCAAGAGATACATGTAATTCGGGGGCCTCTGGTCCCTTTACAGATAGGGCAAGGCTCGGAGAGGGCAAGTGATGTGCCCAGGGTCACACAGCCATTGGCAGCCACTGTCCCCACCTCCTCCCCGACACCTGGGCTCGGTGACAGCCGTTGACGCAGCTTCACCCGCCCAGCACGAACGTGCGGTTTTCTCCACGGTTGATTCATAACGAATGACAGATGGGAAGGACGATAGGGGCCCCCGTCTGGTCACTGAGGCTGGCAGGTGCCGTCTGCCCATGCAGTCACCCACCTTCCCGCCCCCAACCGGATGGCGGCAACAAGGGGCACTCCCACCCGGGTCAGGGGAAGAAATGCAGAAATAGGTTGTGGCCGTGCAGACCTTCCAGGGCGGCTGAAACAGAAATGACCGGCAAAACTGGGAGACAAGGCTGAGCCACAGGCACCACAGGGCGAGCCCAGGGCGCCACTCTCCTAGCATCTCCCTGCTGGCATTTTTGGACAGGACGTCAGCACCCGCCATCTTCACAGCCTGGACCAGGGTGGCAGACCCTCTGTGACTCCCACTGGCTTCAGAATAAATGAGCCAGCTGCCTGGATTCAGGGCCCAGGCTCTGCCTACTTCTCCGGCTTCTGAACAAAGCTCCCTCGCAGTTCCCTAAACGGGCAGAG
Organism: Rhinopithecus bieti; assembly: GCF_001698545.2. Taxonomy (NCBI): domain Eukaryota; kingdom Metazoa; phylum Chordata; class Mammalia; order Primates; family Cercopithecidae; genus Rhinopithecus; species Rhinopithecus bieti. The sequence goes on from NW_016805542.1 coordinate 1,107, forward strand.
CTACTTGCTCGCCACATGCTGGCCGCTGTACTGAGCATTTGTTGTGTATTATTAGTTCAGCTGGGAACACCAGGGTGAGCTTGTGTGTGTAGAAAATATTTCTTTCAGAAAACTCATAACACCTGAATGTATCACCTAATAAATTGTTGTGAAGCCAGTATCCACAGGATCCACTGAGGCCAAGACTAAGGACATTATCAGGCCAGGCGCAGTAGCTCGCGTCTGCCATCCCAGCACTTTGGGGGGCCGAGGCAGGCAGATCACCTGAGGTCAGGAGTTCAAGACCAGCCTGGACCATATGGTGAAACCCCGTCACTACTAAAAATACAAAAGTTAGCCAGGTGTGGTGGTGAGAACCCATAATCCCAGCTACTCGGAAGGCTGGGGCAGGAGAATCGCTTGAGCCTGGGAGGTGGAGGTTGCAGTGAGCCAAGATGGCACCGCTGCACTCCAGCCTGGGCGACAGAGCGAGACTCCATCTCAAAATAAATAAAGAAAGAAAGAAATAAAGAAATAAAGACTTAGCCCGACAAAGACCCCTAGTGTTTTCCGCATAGTGATCTCCACCTTCCCAGCAATAACTATCATTCTGACTTCTATGGTATTAATATTTATTTCCAGGTTTGGGGGGTATTTTTTGCTAATAAGATTTATTTCAGCTGGGCATGTTGGCTCACGCCTATGAGCCCAGCACTTTTCGAGGCTGAAGTGGGAGGACTGCTTGAACCCAGGAGTTCAAGACCAGCCTGGGCAACATAGTGAGACCGTATTTCTCTTTCTTCTATTTTCTTTCTTTCTTTCCTTCCTTCCTTCCTTCCTTCCTTCCTTCCTCCCTCCTTCCTTCCTTCCTTCCTTCCTTCCTCCCTCCCTTCCTTCCTTCCTTCCTTCCTCCCTTCCTCCTTCCTTCCTTCCTCCCTTCCTCCTTCCTTCCTTCCTTCCTTCCTTCCTCCCTCCCTTCCTTCCTTCCTTCCTCCCTCCCTCCCTCCTTCCTTCCTTCCTCCCTTCCTCCCTCCTTCCCTCCCTCCTTCCTTCCTTCC
>NW_016805543.1:0-588 GCF_001698545.2 Rhinopithecus bieti
CAGCCTCCCGAGTAGCTGGGATTACAGGCATGCGCCACCACGCCTGGCTAATTTTGTATTTTTAGTAAAGACAGGGTTTCTCCATGCTGGTCAGGCTGGTCTCGAGCTCCCGACCTCAGATGATCTGACTGCCTTGGCCTCCCAAAGTGCTGGGATTACAAGCGTGAGCCACTGCGCCTGGCCCCAGCAAAGTTTTATTTTATGCTTAACTACTATAGGGATTGGGGCTGGACAGTGGGAAGTACTATGTAAATCTTAACTTATCAGCTATCTTTGGGGGAAAAGTCAAGCTAAGAAGATGTTTTTTTTTTGCTGGGTGTGGTGGCTCACGCCTGTAATCCCAGCACTTTGGGAGGCCGAGGCGGGCAGATCACGAAGTCAAGAGATTGAGACCATCCTGGCTAACAAGGTGAAACCCCTTCTCTACTAAAAATACAAAAATTAGCCGGGTATGGGGGTGGGTGCCTGTAGTCCCACCTACTCAGGAGGCTGAGGCAGGAGAACTGCTTGAACCTAGGAGGCAGAGGTTGCAGTGAGCCGAGATTGTGCCACTGTACTCCAGCCTGGAGACAGAGCGGGACTCCATCT
>NW_016805544.1:0-943 GCF_001698545.2 Rhinopithecus bieti
TCTCTCTCTCTCTCTCTCTTTCTTTCTTTCTTTCTTTCTTTCTTTCTTTCTTTCTTTCTTTCTTTCTCTTTTTTTTTAAAGTTTAAGGTGTAATTGAAATTACACCTTAATTTCAATTGAAATTACACCTTAAGTGCAATAAACTGCAAATATATAAAGTACACAGTTTAGTAGGTTATAATGTATGTGGCACACCACAGAACTGTCACCATAACCAAATAAGGAACATGTTAGTTACCCCCAGAAGTTTCTTGTTGGCCCTTAGCAATCTCTCCTGCCTATGCATTCCTGCACCTGACTCCAGGCAACCACTGACATACTTTCTGTGTTGATTAATTTGCATTTTCCAGAATTTTATATAAATAAAATCATATGGTACATACTATTTTCATCTGGTTTCTTTCACTCAGAATAACTGTTTTGAGATTCATCCATGTTGTTGTATTAATACTTTCTTTTAATTGCTGAATGTTATTCCACTGTATGAGTCCAGTGTGTTTTTCCATTTACTTTTTGATGGAGATTTGGGTTATTTCCAGATTTGGGTTTGCTACTGCAAACAGAGCTGTTACGAGCATTCATGTACAAGTATTTGTGTGAACATATACTTTCAATTCTCTTAGAATTGAATGGATGGATCATATGTGGGTATATATTTAACTTTTTAGGAAGCTAAAAGGTTACTTCCTTTTTACAAGTTACAAGCCCTTTTCCAAAGTGGTTATACTATTGTACATTCCCACAAGCACTATATAATAATATTATGTCTTCTAATTCTCACCAACCTTTGGTGTGAATTGTCTTTTAATTAGAATGTAGCCATTCTAATATGTATGTAATGATATCACAATATGGTTTTAATTTACATGTACCTAGTTTCTAATGAGGTTGAGCACCATTTCATGTGCTTATTTTATATCCATATATTGTCTTTTGTGAAGTG
>NW_016805545.1:0-2445 GCF_001698545.2 Rhinopithecus bieti
CCTCCTCGTCTCAGCCTGCCAAGTAGCTGGGACTACAGGCATGTGTCACCACTCAGCTATTTTAAATTTTTTTTTTTTTTTTTTTTTTTTTTTTTTTTTTTTTTTTGAGACGGAGTCTCGCTCTGTCGCCGGGGCCGGAGTGCAGTGGCCGGATCTCAGCTCACTGCAAGCTCCGCCTCCCGGGTTCGCGCCATTCTCCTGCCTCAGCCTCCCGAGTAGCTGGGACTACAGGCGCCCACTATCTCGCCCGGCTAGTTTTTTTTTTTGTATTTTTTAGTAGAGACGGGGTCTCACCGTGTTCGCCAGGATGGTCTCGATCTCCTGACTTCGTGATCCACCCGTCTCGGCCTCCCAAAGTGCTGGGATTACAGGCTTGAGCCACCGCGCCCGGCCTATTTTAAATTTTTAAATTTTTTTTGTAGAGATGGAATCTCACTATGTTGCCCAGGCTAGGCTTGAACTTCTGGCCCCAATTGATCCTTCCGCCTCAGTCTCCTCAAGCGCTGGGATTACAGGCATGAGCCACTGAGTTTGTCTAATGCTATTTCTTGACTTCAATTTTAGGTATTATTTATTGTCATCCCCCTATTGTAGAAAAAGAGGCTTTGGCTCTTGTAACCATAATACCTTTGTCTTCTTTCTCTACTCCCAATACTATTATTTAGTTTCCAAACTCATTGTCAGAAGTATAGATCTTTTCTCAATACATTCATGCATACACACACACACACACACACACACACAGAAATTGGTGAGAAAAAGTGACCTGATAGAATAAGAGTGGAGGACATGAAAAGACATTTCACAAAAAAGAAATACAAATGTTAAAACATTTATGAAAAGATGTTAAATCCAATTCGTAATTAGATGAATGCAAATTAAACTGAATTGACCATTTTTCACTTCTCAGATGAGCAAAATCTAAAGTTTTACAGTGCATTCTTGGCAAAACAGTTGAGAAACAGGCTTTTTCGTGCTTTGCTGTTGTGATTGTACATGTTATAATAGAATCTCTGTAGAACAATTTGGTAATATCCCCCAAATTACAAATGCATTTATTCTGTGACCTGAAACTCCTACTGATGAGCATTTATCCTAGAGATATACTTATATAACATCAGGAGTATATCAAATTATTTGTCACATTAAGGAAATTAAAAAGAAAATAGTAGTCCGGGCGTGGTGGCTCACGCTTGTAATCCCAGCATTTTGGGAGGCTGAGGTCCGCAGATCATGAGGTCATGAGATCGAGACCATCCTGGCTAACATGGTGAAACCCTGTCTCTACTAAAAATACAAAAAATTAGCCAGGCATGATGCAGGTGCCTGTAGTCCCAGCTACTTGGGAGGCTGAGGCAAGAGAATGGCATGAACCTGGGTGACAGAGCTTGCAGTGAGCCAAGATCATGCCACTGCACTCCAGCCTGGGTGACAGAGCGGGACTCCGTCTCAAAAAACAAACAAAAAAGAAAATAGTAAATAATGATGTGTGTGTGGAAGATGGTGGTCAGGATGGATGGAGACAGGGATGAAAACAGATTTTTTATGTTATTAAAAACTATATGAATGTACTGCCTATTGTAATTCATACATAATATATTCTTATGCAAATGAAGAGCTTATCTGTTAAAATAAAAGTTGATAAATATCAGTTAGTCTTCTCTCTCTCCATACCCATCCATCCATCCATCCATCCATCCATCCATCCATCCATCCAATTTGAGACATTGCTGATATTTGTTCTGGATTTCTTGTCTTCCTTCCTCCCTCTCCATTCTGGATGACTTGTCTTCTAGTCTTGTTTTATAGTTGTTGTTTTAGAGAGTCTGCCCAGGTATAGTGTCTTATACCTGTAATCCTAGTGCTTTCAGAGTCCAAGGCAGGAGGATCACTTGAGGCCAGGAGTTCAAGTACAGCCTGAACAACATAGTGAGACCCTGTCTCTACAAAAAAATACAAAAATTAGCTGATGTGTGTGCCTGCAATCCTAGCTCCTCAGGAGGCTGAGGTGGGAGGATTGCTTGATCCCAGGAGTTTGAGGCTGCAGTGAGCTATGATCACACCATTGCATTCCAGACTGCAGCCTGGGTGACAGAGAAAGGTCTCCTAACCATCATTTTCAGAATTTCCATTGTCTCTCCTCCGTGCTAGACTCTGTTTATTAAACCCTATGTCTTATTTTCCTTAGTATTCTCCCTTGTTTGGGTAGAGGCTGTTTTCCAGTGCTTATAGAGATTTGGCATGTAAAGAAAAAAAGTTTTTATTCTGTCCTGACATTGGAGATATATATATATATATATAGTCTCTAGGCGGCAAAGGATTTCTGCTATGAATTCTGAAGTCATTGCTTCATCATTTTCTAGATTTCAGTGTTCCCACTGAAATCTGATGCCAGTCTGATTCCTGATTCTTTGTACTTGATGTGGTTTTTTTTTTTTTTTTTTT
>NW_016805545.1:2843-31668 GCF_001698545.2 Rhinopithecus bieti
TTTTTTTTTTTTTTTTTTTTGTTTTTTTTTTTTTTTTTTTTTTTGGTTTGTTTTTGTTTTTTAACCCTTCTCTGCAAGTTCTGAGGGTCTTCTTATTGTCCCTGGTATTCTGAAACGTCATTGCAATGAGGCTCACTGTAGTTTCCCTCTCGTTTGTAGTGCTTGTTTCTAGGGGACTCCTTTTGATCTGGAAAGTGGCTTTCCTTAGTTGGAAACAATTGTTGCTGTTTCGTCTAGCATCACTTTCTCATGTTAAAACTTAGTTTCCTTTCTCTGGAACTCCTATTACTCAGCTTAAATCCTAAAGTGATCTTTTAATATGTGTTACTTGTTCTGTGTTCGTATCTTTGCCTTTTGCTCTACCATATGGGAGATTTCCATGGCATTATGTTTCAGCCTTCCTATTGAAGTATTTACTTCCACTTCCATATTTTTAATTTCTAAGAGCTTTCTGAATGTTTCTTTTTATACCTTCTGGGAAGAAAAGGATTAGCAGCTGGTTTGTAACTTACTCTACTTGACTTGGAAATGCCAGGAAAAAAAAAAAAAAAAAAGAAAGGACCAAGTTAAATCTTCATGCAAACTAGCTAATGAGATAGCATCTACAAGCAGAAAGAGGTCTCATTTCTGGAATGCTTTTACCAGGATGTACCTGGTCTGGCTAGGTTGCTTTTGTTGTGCAAATCTGGAATCCATGCATACATGGAGGCATGGCCCACTTGAAAATGTCAGTGTCTGCTATGTAATTGCCAGAGTATAAAAAGAAGATTTTTGCCAATAAAATAACTCTATTTGTGTAATGGATGTCTTATATATGCTACTTAGAACCTTACATGTTAACTCTGGACTACAGAATGTTATAAAGTGGCAAGGAAGGACTGAGGATCTGCACTGGTCATTTCAGACTTTTCCAGGTTTTGCCTACATGTCATGATCACCTGTATCCTTTGAATAATTAGGGTTTTTGTTTTTTTTCTTGTTGTTTGTTTTGAGACAGAGTCTAGATCTGTTGCCCAGGCTTGAGTGTATGACACAAACATGGCCCATTATAGCCTGGACCTCCCTGGCTCAAGTGACCCTCCCACCTCAGCCTTCTGAGTCGCTGGGACCGTAGGCACATGCCACCACCCCTGGCTAATTTATTTTTATTTTTTTGTAGAGATGAAATTTCACTATATTGCCCAGACTGGTCTTGAACTCCTGGGCTCAAGTGATCCTCCTGCCTGGGCCTCCTAAAGTCCTGGGGTTATAGGCATGAATCACTGCACCTGGTCTAATTAGTAAATGTTGATACTGGCTAAGATCTCTGATTCTTATGAGTTTAATTTGATAATCTCATCCTTGGGGTTGCCTCAGCATCCCATTTCATAGATTCAATATATTCTCTTTTCTCTTTGAGGATATCAGTTAGGGTTTTTATTTTTTATTTACTTTTTATTGTTTTAGAGATGAGACTTACTCTGTTGTCCAGGTTGGAGTCCAGTGACATGATCATAACTCACTGTAACTTCACACTCTCAGGCTCAGGCCATCCTCCCTTCTCAGCCTGCTGATTAGTTGAGGTAACAGGCATAAGTCACTACAGCTACTCTCAATTATGTTTTTAAAGTCATTTTTCACTGACATTGTCTCTATTTCCATCCAATTCCTCTCTCTTTGTGTTTGTTGGGATCTCTTTGATGTCAAAAGCTTTTTCCAAGTGTCGACTGATCCTTAGCTGTTCATTTATATTTCGGACTTAGACATTGTGTGGATGAGTGTAGTTTTTAAAAAGGAGATTTCGGGCCGGGCGCCGTGGCTCAAGCCTGTAATCCCAGCACTTTGGGAGGCCGAGACGGGCGAATCACGAGGTCAGGAGATCGAGACCATCCTGGCTAACCCGGTGAAACCCCGTCTCTACTAAAAAATACAAAATCTAGCCGGGCGAGGTGGCGGGTGCCTGTAGTCTCAGCTACTCGGGAAGCTGAGGCAGGAGAATGGTGTAAACCCGGGAGGCAGAGCTTGCAGTGAGCTGAGATCTGGCCACTGCACTCCAGCCTGGGCGACAGAGCGAGACTCCGTCTCAAAAAAAAAAAAAAAGGAGATTTCACTATAGGATGATCAGGGAGGGCCATTGACTATTGTTCAGGAGACTCCAGGTGCCAGTATTGGTCTATATGAATTTCCTGTGGACTGGTCAGTGTTGAAGGTGAGGAAACCTACACTTTCTGGATTGGGGGCTGTGTAAGTTCTCTGTTGCTGCTGTAACAAATGACCATAAGTGTATGGCTTAACACAGTAGAAATGTATTATCCTACAGTCTTGGAGGTCAGAGGTTGGAGAAGTCTCACTGGGGTAAAATCAAGGGGTTGCAGGACTGTGTTCCTCCCTGGAGACTCTAGGGAGCATCTGTTTTCTTGTCATTTCCAGCTTCTAAAGGTTGCTCCACATTTCTTGGCTGTGGTCTCCTTCCATCTTCAAAGACAGCAATGGCCAGTGGAGTCTTTCTCATATCCTGATACTCCTTCCCTCCTTCTGTCACTTATTAGGACCTTTGTGATCACATTGGATCCACCCAGATCATCCAGGGTTTATTTGCAACCTTAATTTCACCTTACCATGTAACATAACATGTTCACAGGTCCTGTGGATTAGGATGTTGACATCCTTGCCAGGCCATTATTCTGTCTACTAAAGGGGTATATTCCTGGTTACTATTATTCTGAAAGACAAGTAGGAGAAGGAGGCTTGGAGAGAGTACCAAGTATATGGTATGTGGAATATTACTTAGTTCCCCTTATTCACCTAGCATCTTCAACTATGCCTGCTGTCTGAGTTCAGAGTGCAAAGCAAGATCTTCAGAGAGTTAATTTTCAGTCTTCTTCAAGGGTAGGGGCAGAGTAGTGTCCTAACTTTCTCAGGATGGGAGGACATTTAATGCTGTTTCATTTTCATTTAATTCAAAATACTTCAAAATTTCTCTTAAGACTTTCTTTGATTCAGTTGTTATTTAGAAGTGTGTGCCTTCATATCCAAATATTTCAGGATTTTTCAGCTACCTTTCTGTCATTTTTTAAAGAGATAGAGTCTTGCTATATTGCCCAGGCTGGGCTTGAATCCTTGGGCTTGAGCAATACTCCCGCCTCAGCTTCTAGAATGGCTGGTACTACAGGTGCATATAACCATACCTAGCTTTATCTTTCCATTATTAATTTCTAGTTTAATTCCATTGTGGTCTCACAGCATACTCTGTATGTTTTCTTGTAAGTTTGTTGAGATCTGTTTTATAGCCCAGAATGTGGTCTATATTTGTGAATGTTCCATGTGAGCTTGAGAAAATGTGTTTTCTGTTGTTGATGGGTGACATATTTCATACATTTCAATTAGATCCCATTGATTGGTGGTGCTGTTCACTTCAGGTATCTCTTTACTAATTTTCTGCCTGCTGGATTTGTCAGTTACTGATAAGGAGGTGTTGAAGTCTCCAATTGTAATAGTGGTGGATTTGTCTATTTCTTCTTGCAGTGCTATCAGATTTTGCTTCAAGGATATTGATTCTGTTGTTTGGTGCATACACATTGAGGATTATTATGTCTTCTTAAATAATTGACTCTTCCATTGTTAGGTAATATCTCTCTTTATCCTTGATAAATTTCTTATTCTGAAATATTTTATCTGAAATTAATGTAGTTACTCTACTTTTCTTTTGGTTAATATTAGCATGGTATATCTTTCTCTTTTTACTCTTAATATATGTCTCTATTTTTAAAGTGAGTTTCTTGCACACAACATATAATTGGGTCTTATTTTTTGATTCACTCTATCTGTCTGTCTTTTCATTGGTATATTTAGACCATTCACAGTTAAAGTGATTGTTGAAATAGTTGGATTAATATCCACCATATTTATAACTGTTTTATACTTGTTGTAGTTTGTCTTTTTCTTTGTCTTCCCTCTTTTACTACCTGCTTGGTTTTAATGGAATATTTTATGTGGTTCCATTTTCTGTCCTCTCTTAGCATAATATTACACTTTTACATTTTTTTCCAGTGGTTGCCCCAGAATTTACACTGTACATTTACAACTAATCTAAGTCCACTGTTAATTAATACTATACCACTTCACAGGTAGTGCAGATGCATTATAACAAAGTATTCCTAGTTCCTTTCTTCCTTCCCTTGAAACATTGCTGTCACTCGTTTCACTTATCCATACACTATAATCAAATTATCAAATTGCTATTATTCTGAACAATAATTATTAGATCAATAAGAGTATGAAAACTAAAATATTTTATCTTTCATTTATTCCTTCTCTGATGGCTTTTCCATTCTTTATGTGAACCTGAGTTTCTGGCCTAAGTAATTTCCCTTGTCTCTGAAAAACTTTAAAAAAATATTTCGTATAAGATTAATCTACAGACATCAAATTATTTTATTGTTTAGCTAAGAAAGTATTTATTTCTCTTTCCATTTTTGCAGGGGTATGTTACTGGATACAGAATTTTAGATTATTGGTTTTGTGCTTTCACCATTTGATTTATTTTTAAATTTATATATATATACCTTTTGTTTTTTTGAGATAGAGTCTTGCTCTGTTGCCCAGGCTGGAGTGCAGTGGCACAATCTTGGCTCACTACAATCTTCATTTCCTGGGCTGTAGTGATTCTCCTGTCCCAGCCTCTCGAGTAGCTGAGACTACAGGTGTCCGCCACCATGCCTGGCTAATTTTTGTATTTTTAGTAGAGACGGGGTTTCACCATATTGGTCAGGATGGTCTTGAACTCCCGACTTCAGGTGATCCACCCACCTTGGCCTCCCAAAGTGCTGGGATTACAGCTGTGAGACACCGTGCCCATCCATGTTTTTAAAATTGTAGATGGACAAATTTTAGTTGTATCAACACTTTAAATATTTCACTCCACTCTCTTGCTTGTGTGGTCTCTCTTTCTTTCTTTTCTTCTTTTCTTCATTCTTTTTCTTCTTTCTTTCTTCCTTTCTCTTCTTTCTCTTCTTTCTTTCTTTCCTTCCTTCCTTCTTTCTTTCCTTTCTCTTTCTTTTTCTTCCTTCCTCTTTCTTTTTCTTTCTTTCTTTCATTTCTTTCTTTTCTCTTCCTTCCTTCCTTTTTCTTTCTTTCTTTCCCTTTCTTCCTTTCTTCCTTTCTCTTCTTTCTCTTTCTTTCTTTTTTCTTTCTTTCTTTTTCTTTCTTTCCTTTCTCTTTCTTTCTTTTTTCTTTCTTTCTCTTTCTTTCTTTCCTTTCTCTTTTCCTTCCTTCCTTTCTTCTTCTTTCTTTCTTTTTTCTTTCTCTTTTTGTTCTTTTTTCCTTCCTTCCTTCCTTCCTTCCTTCCTTCCTTCCCCTTCCTCCTCTATTTTCTTTCTCTCTTTCTTTTTCTATGTCTTTCTTTGTCCCTGGCTTGTGACTTTGGGAAGAGTTTTAGGTTTTTTCCCTCCGTTTATATGAGGTAGGAAGCTAAAAGTGGCTTAATAGCTTATTGCCCTTCCACAAGATCAGATAAGGCTTTAACAAAGTACTTTCTTTTGAGAGAAGGCTTTTGTTATGGAGAACAGAAGTTTCTGGGCTTATTTCAAAGTGGTTACTTCTTCTCTCCACCTGCCCTACACATGAGGGGATTTTTCTGTGTTCTTCATTATAAGAACCTAATGGGACTTCTGGAGGAAAACTCATGAAAGCATCGGTGGGGTGAGGGGATGCCTGAGATTGAGCCCATAATAGTTTTTAACTCGCAGGCTGATCCACACTCAACCTCCAGCACTTAGTTACAGTTTAAGCGTTCCCACAGGCTTCATCTCTGTTGGCTTCTGCTCCTAGTAAGCTGTGATTCACCCGCCTCTCCAGCTTTTGATGTGGGAGTTTGCTCTGTGACCTAAGTTCTCTGATGGTTCTGAGAAGAATTGCTGAATTTTAGTCTACAACAGCATCTTTTCTTGTTGTAAGGATGGGAGTGATGACTTCCAAACGCTTTACACATTTGTTTGAAAACTCAAATCATTTTCCTCGCACCAGCACCACCACCACTACCACAACAGAGAAGACTTCTGCGACCAAATGTGCGTGGGTTTTCCCCCATGCCCTAAGAAATAGACACCAGCTAAGTGTCTTTGACTTCAAGTCACTTGTGGTGCTATCTTCCTGGAGATGGCTCCAGATCCCACATGTTGAGGGCTCAGTCCCACAAGACTGTGTGCCCCCACCCTGACTTCCTTCAGACACCAGTTGCAAGTTCAGGCCTCCAGAAACTTGTGACCAATCAGCTTCAAGTTGAGGTTTCCACAGCCCCCTCTTCAGGTTCAGTTAATTTGCTAGAGCAGTTCACAGAACTCAGGGAAACATTTACAGGTACTGGTGTATTATGGAGGTTCTTTCAAAGGGTGCAGAGGGAGAGATGCATAGGTCAAGGCATGTGAGAAGGGGTGCAGAGCTTCCAGGCTTCCCTGGGTTCATCACCTTCCAGGAACCTCCATGTTTTCAGGTACCTGGAGGTTCTCCGAACCCAGTCCTCTTGGGCCTTTTATGAAGACTTCATTGGATAGGCATGATTGATAGCCATGTAGAGATGTGATTGAATAACAGGGTACGATCCAAACCCAGTAAGGCCTGTCTGTTCAGATTCTTCTTGGCCTTTATGGGCAGTATTCCTTCCTCCAAGGTACAGGGCAGAACCCCTTCTGAAATGAGGGTCTCATGACCCATAGTCACATGAGAGTTCTGCCTTGGGCAAGTGCAAAGGGGTCGGAAGAAGGTCAGAGAGCAAGATTCTGTTCAGTGAAACAAGGGCTATGGGAATTATGAGCCAAGGACTATAGGCAGAAACCTAATATCACAATATCAGAATGAAAATCTTACTTGCATGTTTCTGATCATAATATCTTCCTATTGATTTCGTTCTGGGGTCACCCTATGGAGGACTCAGGCTCAGCAGAGGTCTAAGTGTGGCTTTCTAAGTTCTGCCATCTTCAGGTGACTCAGAATAGGAGTTTGGGGCTCTTTCCATCTCTGAGTTACTCTCTGCCAGGCAGCTCTGAGCCATGGCTGTGCAGCGGTTCCCATGCAGGCCAGCTCTGCACACGGGAGTCATTGCTGTTTTGGCTCTGGCCTTCCTGCTTCATCCCACTACTTTACAAACAGACTCTAGCAATTCTCCTGTTTTTTGACCCACCTGCACCCCACCTGTGGGCTGTCCTGGGGCCTCAAATTCCCGGGATTTCTGAGCTTCAGCATTGGGAATCCATTGCCATTAACTCCCTCTTACTTCCATATACCCACCTGGACTCCTTTTAGGCACTTTGATTTCAGAACTGTTAAAAGATAAACTGAGGCACATTACAATTTTATTTTATTTTATTTTAGACAGAGTCTCACTCTGTCACCCAGGTGGGAGTGCAGTAGTGCCATCTTGACTCACTGCAACCTCCTGGGTTCAAGTGATTCTCCTGCCTCAGCCTCCTGAATAGCTGGGATTACAGGCTTGCACCACCAGGCCCAGCTAATTTTTGTATTTTTAGTAGAGACGAGGTTTCACCATGTTGGCCAGGCTGGTCTCGAACTCCTGACTTCAGTTATCTGTCCACCTTTGCTTCCCAAAGTGCTGGGATTACAGGCATGAGCCACTGCACCTGTCTGTCACATTAAAATTTTAAAGAGTTTACTTAGACATCAGTGAGTGAGTTGGACAGCTCCAGACCACAGCGCCAGACAGAAGATGCAGGAGTGAAAGGCTTTTGTAAGGTGAATGTGGAACCAGGGCAAGAAAATATTTGGTAGGTGAAAGTGGAGCAGTAGCCAAATTTGATCATTCCAGTGGAAAGCAGTTGGAGTTTGAGGTTAGATGGAAGTTTCAGAGTGGTTAAGCTTCAGTTTCATTTTCCTTTAAGCTAGTCACTTACAAAAGAGAGCCCAGTGCAGTGGCTTATGCCGGTAGTCCTGGCTACTTGGGAGGCTGAATGGGGAGGATCGTTTGAGTCTAGGAGTTCAAGACCAGCTTGGAGAACATAGTGAGACTCTGTCTCTAAACAAACACACAAACAGACAAACAAACACACAAACAGATGTATTTGAGTTAGGTTTTGGTTTGCTCATGTAGGAACCTAGGACTTCAGAGCCACCCCTGTCTAATTACCTCCTATTAAATTATTTTAACAGTGCTCTCCGGTCTGATACACCATTTGCCAATCTTTCCTTTTCATTCCAGCTCCCAATTTTGGGTTGATGCCTTTTGTCCTCTGCGCTCCTATTTTCTTTGGCCTTTTGGGCTTATGAGTCATCCTACTTTACTATTACTCTTAGTGAAATTTGTAGATGAGCAGCAGTGAACAATATATTCAATTGGAAACATTTTTGTCTAACCTGTTTCTTTTTTAACGACGTGATTATCACCAGAAGCCAAATGTTCTCTAGCCGACTCTCACCTGCACTGAGAAAGAGAATGGCCAGCTCAGTATTTTGAATTTCATCAAGCTTCTTATTAAATACAACTGTAACTTACATGTCTATTGGTATTGTCAGCCTGATGAAATCAAAGCTAATACTTTCTGATTTCCACAGAATTGTGTCATTATCTGGTGTTTCCTGAAGCCTGAAGCTCTCCTTTTATAATGTGTTTGATGACTGTGCTTGAGGGAGGCAGGATAGTTTTCAGGCAAAGGTGGCACTGTTATTAGGTGCTAGATGAAGGGGCTAAGAGAACCTCATAAATTCTTCAATAGAAAGCTGCTGGCTTATTCACATCTGCAGGGTCCCTGCTGCCTTTGTGTTTGGAATTTAAAACTATTCCCAAGGTATGTTTGAGCACTGTTCTTTGTTCACGTCCCCCTCCCCCACAGTATGGTGATCTTTTACAATCCGTTATCTGTTTTCTTTTGATAGGATTTCTTTTTGGCAGGGGTATAACTTTGATTTTGCTTCTGTTCCATTTGTTCTGATTTCCTTGGTAATGCTTGCTTTGCTTTCATCTTTGTCATCGCTTCATTTTATCTGTTTTATTTCAGTTGCAGTGAGTTTTTTCGTATTATTTCTCTTAGGAAAGTCTATTCTGATTCAACAAAGAAAAGTAATGCTTTCCTTTACCTCACTGAGAATAAAGTGCATATATATTTTGCTACAAAAAAAAAAAAAATCTATGCTTTATGGAGAAACTCTATTAGGGATGGGGTGGGGTGAGATTTTCGCTTGAGCCTTTAATACATTGCCCTTCTTTGGTTTGTAATAGGGAGTTAATTTTTTAAAATCCTGTGTCTTGTTTGTTTATTTTGTTAAAATTATCTTGATTTTTTTTTTTTTTTTTTAACTGGAGGAGAGGAGTGCTGGTTTTAAGGTTGATGACTTAAAACCTGTTTGATTGTAATGAGAACTATCCAGAGACAATATTAAAATAAACTTGGCCCTGAAAATGTGCTTTTGGGTTTCCATTTACTTTGGAGGTTTCCTGGAGTAGAGGAGAGATTACAGAATGGAGCACCTCCACAGAGTCTTCCGTGAGAGAGTTAGTCATTCAATATTTCTTAGTTCCCTTTGTAGATGCAAATTATCAGTTCACATCATCTAAGCAAAGGAGAAAAAAAAGACCTCTCCAAGTCTAATCTGAGAAGAAAATCTCCTCGGGAGTAAAGTCTCAGTTCAGAGAACAAAGGAAGAATAGACCAAAGCTTATTTACCTTTGACTGCTTCAGGCGATTCTGAGGCCACCAAGCATACAGATGCAAAAGAAAGCTTAGGGCTAGACATTCCTTTCTCTACTCTTTCTTTCTTCTTCTTTTGTGCAATGCAATAGACAGACCTGCCCAGAGGCAAGGGAGCTAAGGAGTTTCTAAACCTGAGGTCGGGGACAATGCAGTAGTAGTATTATAAAAGCCTTTGTTACTGATTAAGGTCAACAGGGTGAGAAAATACAGAAGCTAGAGAGAAATCCTTATGGGAATGCAGTCTAAGAGTGCTACATTTGGGAAGATGACTAGTAGTTTCTCCTCCTAGGAGAAAGAACAGGAGAGGTCTTTTGGTTTAGAAGATTCTGATAAGTCAAAAAATAAGCCAAACTGGGAGAGGCAGCTTTCCCAACATCCAGCCTCCCATGGGAATCACACACTGTGTTGAGAAGAGGGTGTTTGTTACTCATAATGGCCGAGGCTAAGACAAAAGTGGATTTGGGCTCCCCTAGCAATTCCCGGGCCTTAATCAAATGTTCTTTTTTTTTGAGATGGAGTCTCACTCTGTCACCCAGACTGCAGTGCAGTGGCACGATCTTGGCTCACTGCAACCTCCACCTCCCAGATTCAAGCGATTCTCCTGCCTCAGCCTGCAGAGTAGCTGGGATTACAGGCATGCATCACCACACCCGGCTGATTGTTACATTTTTAGTAGAGATGGGGTTTCACAATGTTGGCCAGGCTCTTCTTGAACTCCCGACCTCAGGTGATCAACCTGCCCTGGCCTTCCAAAGCTTTGGGATTACAGGCGTAAGCCACAGCACCCAGCCTCAAATGTTCCTCTAAAAGTCAAGTAGTAAGTCTTGCCTTTTATAATTACAGAAATGCAGGTGTTGCCACAAGTCAGACAGAGAAATACAAAACAATATCCCAGAGAAATCACCATGAGAAAAATGAAGGTGTCTGTACATTACATTGTCTTGACGTTTACTTTAAAACGCTTCAGCATGGATAGTGTGGTATGATGTGTTCTAGTTACTTTCATTCTTTACTTAGGAATAGCTAGTTGGGTATTTGAAGAGCCCTGACTGAAACTGGCTTTGTGAAAGTATGACAGAGAAATCGAACGTGGCTGACTCCATCTTGCTTCTAGGCCTCATAGGCTGGCTGTCTTCGCTCACTCGGTGGTGTGGGCCAAGATAACTTTGGGAGAAACTTAGTTTATAGTTTAGATGATTGTAGCCCTTCCCCCAAACTAAATGGTTCTTGTAAAACCAATGAAAGGCCATCAAGTTAGGAGGATGAGAGGGGCTTGAATTCTAAATAATTACCAGCCCTTATTCTGGAAGTCAGAAGATTTGCAACTTCCCCAATTACGCCTGCAGATAACATCACTATTGTAGAACCTAAGACTGGCTTTTGAGATGTCTTTTCAGGTTTTCGCATTTCTGACAAGGGATGGCCCCACCTGTACCTGCCAACCAGTCCTGTGGCCCCATCCCGGGAACTGACCCAGCATAAGAGGGCAGCTTCGATTCCCTATGATTTCATCTCGGACCCAACCAATCAGTATACCCCTACCCTAGGCCCCTGCTCATCAAAAGATCTTGGAAAAAACTCTAACCTTTCAGCCTTTGGGGAGATTGAGTTGAGTGATAACAGTCTCCTGTGTGGTGTGGCCAGCCTTGTGTCAATCAAACTCGTTCTTTACTGCAATGGCATGGTCTCAGTGAGTTGATTTTGTGTGTGCAGCAGGCAGGAAGAACCGATCAGGGGGTTACATAATTGGGATATATGGATGAAGGAATTCCTTTCCCCTGTTCTGAAGATTTGAGACTGAAAGTCTGGTGAAATACGCTGGCAATAGACAGATTAAAAGGAGAAAAAATCTATATATATATGTACATTTTATTGACATGCATCACGTGGCATCACGTGGAAGGGCATCACGTGGAAGATAAGAAACTACCCAATAACTCAATGAGACCTAAAAGCTTTTATATTCCCTTCATAGGAGAGAGGGAAGGGGAGTATGTAGGCAACCTAGGGAGAGTAAATGATTATGAAAAATACGAATCAGCCTTCCGAAGAATAGGTTATATTCTGTCTGTAGGAGGTGCTAACCTCTGGCTTTTCCTAGGTTTGACTTCTGTTGTGTGTTAATCTTCACAGATAGATAAAAATCCCCAGGAAGCATTTTCATGACAATTGGCTTCCTTCTGGAGAATCTGCACTTAGTCAGATAAGGGAAATTCAAGAAAAGTCCGTCTGTGCATTTGCCGTTTCCCAAAAGACTTCAGTTTAAAGTAATCAACACACCATTGCTGCATATTTTGGAGTGATATTTCTGAACTCCCTCAGGAAAAATACACTCCAGCGATGGTAGGTTAATATTTGAAATTGTCATTTCAGGCCAGGCATGGTGACTCACGCAGGTAATCCCAGTACTTTGCGAGGCCAAGGCAGGGGGGTCACTTGAAGTCAGGAGTTCAAGACCAGCCTGGCCAACAAGGCAAAACCCCATCTCTACTAAGAATTCAAAAACAAAATTAGCTGGGCATTGTGGTGCACATCTGTAATCTCAGCTACTTGGGGGGCTGAAGCAGGAGAATCACTTGAAACCGGGAGGCAGAGATTGCAGTGAGCCGGGATCGTGCCACTGCACTCCAGCCTCAGCAACAAAGTGAGGCTTCATCTCACAAAAAAAAAAAAAAAGAAATTCTCAATTCAGAAGCCACATTCCATCCAGAAGGATTAGATTATGGTTGCAGCCATCTTTATCTCACATCAATCCCAGGGGGTTTGTTAATTAGCATAAGGGATGTTAGAAATGATTTTTTTACTGGTAAAATGAATTCAATTTTATGTGGATTGTATAAAAATGTTTTATGGATACTCTTGCCTTTGCATAAATGAGGTGTAAAAGTTCGGCTAGCCTGTCTATTCACTTTGAATTATGTCTCCAGGCTTGAAATTCTAGACTGTTTGAATTATCTCTCCAGGCTTGAAATTCTAGACTGTAGTGAGAGAATTTTTCACCTGACTCTCACTTGAGAGTTAGTTAATCCTGCCCCAAAGCTGGAATGTGGTCCTCCTGTCTCTGATGCGCATAAGGTTCTGTGGGAACACTGAAAGGTCAGAGAGCTAAGACTTCATCAAGCTTACAAAATGGGTTGTATGACTATTTGGAGGGCCTGATTGCTAATACATATTTGTACCCGTGGCTGAATGAGGTCTGAAATTTGGTTTCATTATAACATACCATCTGGAATTGAAGTCTCTATGGTTGCCACCAGCTTCTAACTATTGGAAGCTTTGGATATCTATCATAAAGCAACTAATAAGTGTGTATGACCAAATTGGCTTACGTATCTTGAAAACAGCATTGCAGCTACTTCTTTTATTGTTGTTTTGGTGAGGGGGGTGTGGCGGGGATGGAGTTTTGCTCTTTCGCCCAGGCTGGAGTGAAGTGGCATGATCTCAGCTCACTGCAATCTCCATCCCCCAAGGTTCAAGCAGTTCTCCTCAGCCTCCCAAGTAGCTGGGCTTATAGGCATCCACCACCATGCCCAGCTAATGTTTGTATTTTTAGTAAAGACAGGGTTTCACCATGTTGGCCAGGCTGGTCTTGAACTCTGTACCTCTGGTGATCCACCCGCCTTGGCCTCCCAAAGTGCTAGGATTTCAGGCATAAGCTACCACACCTGGCTGCAGCTACTTCTTTTTATAATTCTTGGCTTTTGGCCACAAATGCATGCAAGTAACTAGATGAATACGTCTATTATTTGCATGTGTATTAAAATTATTTCTTCTTTTTCAAATTATTCCTTCTTTGCACCAGCTAGAATTTAAATATATCTATGTGATTCAAAGCATTTGGCAGAGATATTAGAGACGGAACAAGATCCACAGAGGGTCTAATAAAATAATAATTGTGGTGGCACACACCTGTAGTCCCAGCTACTTGGGAAGCTGAGTTGGGAGGATCACTTGAACCTGGGAGGCAGAGGTTGCAGTGAGCCCAGATTGCACCACTACACTCTAGCCTGGGTGACACAGTGAGACCCTGTCTCAAAATAATAATAATAATAATAATAATAATAATAAAAAGAAAAAACATAATAATAATTATAACTATAGTAAAAGTAGCAAGTAGCTTTTTCCTTTTTGCAAAATTAATTCTAAATTTCAGCATGTACAAAAGTACATTCTGGAAAGATTAAAGAAATAGGTGTAAACACCATAAAAATCATGGAAGAAACAGATCATATTTTAATCTTGGGGATAAGAAAGTAATCTCAAGCAAGAAACACTTGAGAAAAAAATACTTTTTGCTCACTAATCTCTAGGTTCATGGCTGAGGGCCCTATAACAAAATACAGATTCATAAGAGAAAATCATACACATTTATTTACTACAAGTTATACGTGGTATGGAAGCCTTCATAAGGAAAGGAAGACCTCCCCCAAATGCATAAATTTGTATATTCTTTATGCTAGATTTGATGAAGAAATATGATTGAACAAAGGGAGAATGATGTCATTGAGAAAGGAGGAAGGAAGAAACCAGTCAGGCAGGCAGTTATGGCGGGGGCTTGGTTGAATCCTTTCAAACAAAAGAACCGCCAGAAAAATCAGGCTGCAGGCACAGATAAGGCAACTTGCACAGCAGGGCTTGCCTAAGACATGCCCAGAGCCACACGGATAAGAAAGGCTACACAGGTGACTTGCCCAGACATGCCTGCAATGGAAAATTCCATCCCCTGACACATGTGCAGTAAGGGCAACAAAGCAATATGGAGTAACTCAAGCTAAGGGCCTACATGCACATTAGGAGGATGGGGTGGAGCTACCAGAAACTCACACCTCATGCAAATGAGATGCCCAGCTCTAATTGGTTTTTTATAAAAGCTTTTACATTCAACTGTAAAAATGGCAACCTCTTTTGGGCCCCCTCTCTGTGGTGGAGAACTTTTTTCATTTGCTTATTAAACTTCCACTTCAACCTCACCCTTGGTAATCATGTTCCTTAATTGTCATGGTTGTGAGACAAAGAACTCAGGGTGATACCTCAAACAAGGAGAGACTGCTACATTGTGGTGCGTTGGTGAGACTGTAACATAATGGTAATAAACTGGGGAGAACTTAGGAAGCCCTGTTTGTTCAAACTCTTCTCTTTGTCCCTGTATCTTCAGAAATGAGGATGTTCCTATCTTCTGGGTGTAGGGAGGGCACCTCCCACATGAGGGTCATAAGACCCACTTGAGGGGATGGTCAGGAAATCCTTCCTAGGTTTTATGATCTGTTTCAGGGGAGTGGGACATTGTTGGGGAGATAGTGAGAGTGACCTTCCTGCTTCTGCTGTCTTCTCAAATGCCAAAGTTTCACATTTTGGGGTAGCATGTCCTGAATTCCTTCAACACAAAACCCAGAGTTAGAAAAAGAAAAGATTGAGTGACTTAATTAGATAAAAGCAAAATATTAAGCAATGACAAAAGATACCATTCAAAATGTTGTTAAAAAGAGAAAAAAAAAGAGAGAGAGAGAGAAAAAAAAAGAAGAAAACAAGCAAAATGTTGTTAAAAAGCCACAATTTGGCTGGGTGCAGTGGCTTGCACCTGTAATCCCAGTACTTTGAGAAGCCAAGGTGGGAGGATCTCCTGAGTCCAGGAGCTCAAGACCAGGCTGGGCAACACAGTGAGACCCCATCTCTACAACTCCCCTATCCCACTTCCCAATGCACACAAACAACAATTTGGCAGAAAATATTTGCAATGTGTAAGAAAAAAATCAGAAAATACTTACACTTGAACTAATTAATTGATGACAGAGATGATGGTTCTTAATCATTGAGAACCTCATTGAGGGTTTGACTGTCATCTATCTCAATATCATAATTTTTCTCACACATAATGACATAATTTGAACATGTTTTCATATTATTAAGTATGTTTCTAGAACATAATTCTTAATAGCCCCACAGAAATTCACTATGCTGAGTGTGGTGTTGAATGCTGCGGTCACCACAGTGGAGCTGGCCTGGAGGAGAGTGAGTAGGGTGCTTTCATCAGTGACCCACCTCCATCCTTTCCAGTCAGTGACACAGGCTCTTGTCAATCAACAATGAACAATCATTTATAAAGTGTCCCAAATGATTAGCTTGCGTGGGTTACCTGTATCTGCTGTTCCAGAACTGATTCAATTTCCTCAAATCCTTTTCTCCTCCTCCTCCTTCTCCTCTTCCTCCTCCTCGTCCTCTTCTTTCCCGTTTTTAAGCTAAAGAGAGNCTTTTTCCTTTTTGCAAAATTAATTCTAAATTTCAGCATGTACAAAAGTACATTCTGGAAAGATTAAAGAAATAGGTGTAAACACCATAAAATCATGGAAGAAACAGATCATATTTTAATCTTGGGGATAAGAAAGTAATCTCAAGCAAGAAACACTTGAGAAAAAAATACTTTTGCTCACTAATCTCTAGGTTCATGGCTGAGGGCCCTATAACAAAATACAGATTCATAAGAGAAAATCATACACATTTATTTACTACAAGTTATACGTGGTATGGAAGCCTTCATAAGGAAAGGAAGACCTCCCCAAATGCATAAATTTGTATATTCTTTATGCTAGATTTGATGAAGAAATATGATTGAACAAAGGGAGAATGATGTCATTGAGAAAGGAGGAAGGAAGAAACCAGTCAGGCAGGCAGTTATGGCGGGGCCTTGGTTGAATCCTTTCAAACAAAAGAACCGCCAGAAAATCAGGCTGCAGGCACAGATAAGGCAACTTGCACAGCAGGGCTTGCCTAAGACATGCCCAGAGCCACACGGATAAGAAAGGCTACACAGGTGACTTGCCCAGACATGCCTGCAATGGAAAATTCCATCCCCTGACACATGTGCAGTAAGGGCAACAAAGCAATATGGAGTAACTCAAGCTAAGGGCCTACATGCACATTAGGAGGATGGGGTGGAGCTACCAGAAACTCACACCTCATGCAAATGAGATGCCCAGCTCTAATTGGTTTTTTATAAAAGCTTTTACATTCAACTGTAAAATGGCAACCTCTTTTGGGCCCCTCTCTGTGGTGGAGAACTTTTTTCATTTGCTTATTAAACTTCCACTTCAACCTCACCCTTGGTAATCATGTTCCTTAATTGTCATGGTTGTGAGACAAAGAACTCAGGGTGATACCTCAAACAAGGAGAGACTGCTACATTGTGGTGCGTTGGTGAGACTGTAACATAATGGTAATAAACTGGGGAGAACTTAGGAAGCCCTGTTTGTTCAAACTCTTCTCTTTGTCCCTGTATCTTCAGAAATGAGGATGTTCCTATCTTCTGGGTGTAGGGAGGGCACCTCCCACATGAGGGTCATAAGACCCACTTGAGGGGATGGTCAGGAAATCCTTCCTAGGTTTTATGATCTGTTTCAGGGGAGTGGGACATTGTTGGGGAGATAGTGAGAGTGACCTTCCTGCTTCTGCTGTCTTCTCAAATGCCAAAGTTTCACATTTTGGGGTAGCATGTCCTGAATTCCTTCAACACAAAACCCAGAGTTAGAAAAGAAAAGATTGAGTGACTTAATTAGATAAAAGCAAAATATTAAGCAATGACAAAAGATACCATTCAAAATGTTGTTAAAAGAGAAAAAAAAAGAGAGAGAGAGAGAAAAAAAAAGAAGAAAACAAGCAAAATGTTGTTAAAAGCCACAATTTGGCTGGGTGCAGTGGCTTGCACCTGTAATCCCAGTACTTTGAGAAGCCAAGGTGGGAGGATCTCCTGAGTCCAGGAGCTCAAGACCAGGCTGGGCAACACAGTGAGACCCCATCTCTACAACTCCCCTATCCCACTTCCCAATGCACACAAACAACAATTTGGCAGAAAATATTTGCAATGTGTAAGAAAAAAATCAGAAAATACTTACACTTGAACTAATTAATTGATGACAGAGATGATGGTTCTTAATCATTGAGAACCTCATTGAGGGTTTGACTGTCATCTATCTCAATATCATAATTTTCTCACACATAATGACATAATTTGAACATGTTTTCATATTATTAAGTATGTTTCTAGAACATAATTCTTAATAGCCCCACAGAAATTCACTATGCTGAGTGTGGTGTTGAATGCTGCGGTCACCACAGTGGAGCTGGCCTGGAGGAGAGTGAGTAGGGTGCTTTCATCAGTGACCCACCTCCATCCTTTCCAGTCAGTGACACAGGCTCTTGTCAATCAACAATGAACAATCATTTATAAAGTGTCCCAAATGATTAGCTTGCGTGGGTTACCTGTATCTGCTGTTCCAGAACTGATTCAATTTCCTCAAATCCTTTTCTCCTCCTCCTCCTTCTCCTCTTCCTCCTCCTCGTCCTCTTCTTTCCCGTTTTTAAGCTAAAGAGAGGCGGGAGGAAAACATGTGGTAGTATGAAACCAGTAAATGTGTGAAAACTCCATTTTCTCAAATTATAAGTAGCTTTCTCAATGAATATATATCTTTCTGTGTCTATATCTATATATATAGATAAAGATATAAAATCCCTTGTGTTAATAGATATTTTTATAAAATAACCAGAAACTGGATTTGACTTGAAGTTAAATGTAATAATTCCTTTCTGATACCCTTAAATAATACTTTAATTCACAGGGAATATCAAATAAAACTGTTTTAATAGTAGTTTCTTATTTATAGATTTTGAAAAAGTTTTCTTCCTATTAGAGCAAGCATATTGCAATTTATTTAACAATTAAAATGAATTAAAATATTTTGTTTGAGAAGTTCATGATTTCAAATGATTCCTTCAAATAAAACGCTAAAGTTTTACATTTGTAACATGATAAGTGAAAAGCAATGAAATTGCTATAGGAAATGTAATTCCAAAATGTATTCTAAACTACAATATTTCAATGTTTTCATAAGTTTATGACATAGTAATAAGTTCTGATTAAGAAGCAGAAAGCCTGTAAATGTGGAAAGAAGAAAAAAAATCCATTCAAAGCCTCATGTCAATGGTTTTTAATTTCGAATCTGTAATTTGCTTTTTCAAGTCATTTTTTTCAAGGCAGAAAGTTTTCTCTTTCATCTTTCATTATTATTATGTTACATACACAATGTGAATTTTCATTTTCATTCGATATAATATAATGGGTTTTTAACAGAACTGTCATTCTATGAGAAGGATCTTTCATCTAAAGAACGCACATTTATGATATAGTCCCTGTAACAGCGAGAAAAACACCAGGCTTAAATAGATGTGTTTATAAATGAGTCCTGCTTCAAGTCCAGAGCCTTTTTGGAATTTAGGGAAGTTTGGATAACATTACTCATTTTAGCTTTCTTCCCAGTAGCAAAGAAAATGGCTTTTGGCAGCTGGGTGTGTGATATAATGCCAATCACCAGGGGCGATGCCTGACAATTAACTTAGAAAATCTCATCACTTTTGACTGATAAAAATGGAA
Source organism: Rhinopithecus bieti (assembly GCF_001698545.2). Lineage (NCBI taxonomy): Eukaryota > Metazoa > Chordata > Mammalia > Primates > Cercopithecidae > Rhinopithecus > Rhinopithecus bieti. The sequence goes on from NW_016805545.1 coordinate 21,942, forward strand.
ATGGCTAGTTTCCAATTTATAAATATTTGGTTTATTATTGCATGGCAGACACAAAACAAATTTTGTGAGAAGGTACTATTTATGTCAACTAGATCCTCCCAGTGGGTTGGTGAACAGATGTCTTCTGTCTATAGATCAGTGATATTTCTAGCAGACATCCCTTAGGGTATAGGCAAATCTCAGGGTTATTGTACCTACAACCAATTCAAGCACTGAGCTGGGCACTCATATTTGTTCTTAACTTTGGTCAGGAGAGGACTTATTCACTCCATCATTCATTTCCCTTCAGTGAAGTCTAGCCTCCCTAGAGAAAGCCTGCTGTGAAAGGTGTGGCCCTCTCAAGTATCAGTTTGCAGATGACTTTATGTAGACACAATAAATAATGCACAGAAAATAAAATGAATGCTACTGATCTGAAGTATTTATCTATCTATGACACCTGAATTCCCCACCCAGAAGTAGGAACCCTGGCTGTATGAAGAATGAACAGCACACCGCACCACCATTTCAAAACAAAACCCCCAGCGTGCACAGAACACTGCTTTGGATAAAAGATGGCAGCTGCAGAGCTGGAAGGGTAGCTGGTTGCCATGGTTACCGAGGCTCTGATTCAGCCACCATATGCCACCTGGTGTTCTCAGCCTGAAAAAGCAGGTCTCAGTGTCCTAGATTGGCGACAGAACTATGGCCATAGCTCTTCCGAATCAGTACTGGATTTGAATGTGTAGCAATGTTTGCGTTGTTTTATTCGTTTATAGAAGATTTTGGGGTTTACACCCTCATGACTTAATGCAGAGGTTCATCTCGGGGAAAGGAAAGAGAAACACCTTTAAAACAAGCATTCTAAATTCTCCCATGGATATGCTGCTATATGGGTATTCATTTTCAAAGATCCATTTTTTGTTCTCTTTTCAGGACAAATTTGTTATCCAAATCTGATAGGTCATACAATAGTGCAACAGCAACTAACTCAAAATGCTGAGCACGATGATTGCAGAACATGATATATCAATTATCAGCCACCTATGATCTTTGGAACATTTATCTTCTTCTAAAAGTGCTGTACGGCAAATAACAGTGCTATGACCTTATTTTAAGGTTGAATTGTATCCAATTTTTTTGCTTATATATAAATAATATGTAAATTTATATATATTTAAATAAGTATATATATGACATTCTATAACATTGCTGAATGGAAAGAAATCTGTTATAATAAGGCAGAGATTGGACACCCATTTGAGACTCCTTGAGAGAATTCCACAGTGAATGGGTAGTTGTTACATGGTAGTGGCTAAATATACAATATGCTATGTTATGATAATATGATATAAGAATTTTGACCCTTTTTGTATGTTTTGCCAACTTCATGTTTGATTTTTACATTTATGATAAAAATATCAACTAGGGTTGGATATTGTTGGTGATTCAACTTTGAGATAAACATTCTGGTTATCCTTTTCTCCAATCTCTACAGCTGTTAAAAAGCTGATTACTGATTTATTTATATGTTTTTTTGAGATGTAGTCTCGCTCTGTTGCCAGGCTGGAATGCAGTGGCATGATCTCATCTTAGCTCACTGCAACCTCCACCTCCCAGGTTGAAGCAATTCATTCTCCTGCCTCAGCCTCCCGAGTAGCTGGGACTACAGGTGTGCACCACCACACCCAGCTAATTTTTGTATTTTTAGTAGAGACAGGGCTTCACCATGTTGGCCAGCATGGTCTCCATCTCTTCACCTGGTGTTCCACCCATCTCAGCCTCCCAAAGTGCTGGGATTACAGGTGTGAGCCACCACACCCTGCCTGATTACTGATTTTATATTAATGATCTGAGCTTGCAAAATTGTTATTTTGATGTCATTTTTACCACTGCTGGGGATACAATTGTCAATGTAATAAATAAATCAAATGGTTTTAATATATAAGAAAAAATAGCTTTTACTCTTTACAACTGTTCCTGAATATTGTCAGAATTTTTAGTACTGTACAATTAGAAAAAGAAAAAGAGAAAAAATTTGCTGGGCATGATGGCATGCACTTGTAGTCCCAGCTACTTGGGGCCTGAAGTAAGAGGGTTACTTGAGCCCAGGAAGTCAAGGCTGCAGTAAGCCGAGATCGTGCTACCGCACTCCAGCCTGGTGACAGAACAAGACTCTGTCTCTAAAAAATAAAAGTTTTTTTAAAAAAACGGCTGGGTGTGGTGACTCACACCCGTAATCCCAGCACTTTGAGAGGCCAATGTGAGCTGACCACCTGAGGTCAGAAGTTTGAGACCAGCCTGGCCAACATGGTGAAACCCCATCTCTACTAATAACACAAAACTTAGCCGAGCGAGGTGGTGGGTACTTGTAATCCCAGCTACTTGGGAGGCTGAGGCAGGAGACTCACTTGAACCTGAGAGGCGGAGGTTGCAGCGAGCCAAGATCGCACCACTGCACTCCAGCCTGGGTGACAAGAGCGAAACTCCATCTCACAAAATAAATACATAAAATAAATAAAAATAAATAAATAAATAAATTTGCTCTAGAGATTGCTATAACATTCAGTATCATTTTTAATTTTGGTGTTCATTAGAACAGCCTCATTATTCTAATTAACTGACTTTATAAGTTGTAAATATTATAAATTTGAATTTATTTATTTATTTATATTTTGAGACGGAGTCTCGCTCTGTCACCCAGGCTGGAGTGCAGTGGCCGGATCTCAGCTCACTGCAAGCTCCGCCTCCCGGGTTCACGCCATTCTCCTGCCTCAGCCTCCGAGTAGCTGGGACTATAGGCGGCCGCCACCTCGCCCGGCTAGTTTTTTGTATTTTTTAGTAGAGCCAGGATGGTCTCGATCTCCTGACCTCGTGATCCGCCCACCTCGGCCTCCCAAAGTGCTGGGATTACAGGCTTGAGCCACTGCGCCCGGCCATAAATTTGAATTTAAAATACGCATTATGTCAATTGAGAATAGTTTCTTTTCTTTATTATTGGGGTCCCAAATACAATTCTTTTTCCTTCAAAATGGGTTCTGTTGCTGTAAAGTCTGAAAATCACTAGACTTGGTAATGTCGGGGACATAGTCAACTAATTTTTTAATTTTTATCTTTTATCAAGACGAAGTCTGTCTAGGTTGCCCAGGGTGGTCTCAAAGTCCTGTGCTCAAGGCATCCACCTGCCCTGGCCTCCCAAAGTGCTGGGATTATAGGCATGCGCCACTGCACCTGGCCTCAAATACCTTTTTGAAGATAATTGACCCAGTCTCAGTAGACAAATCAGTGCAGGGAATGTCAGGGACTCGGGCCTCCCTCTGTCCAGGTGGAAATACCACTAGGTGCCAATACAGATATACGGAATTCACAGAATATGCAGGAGATAGAATGAGCTGGCATATGTAAAGAAACTTTGTCCTACAAGAACAAAATCCTGCGATAGGCCAGGATCCGTTTAAGCCTTGAGATGAGGATGCTGACTGGCAAGAGAAATCATGTGTGCTGGTGGAAGCAGCCTCAGGGGAAGCTTCGTTCTCCTGGAGAAAGCTCTGCTTTGCTTCTTGCACACTTGCCTATTTTTCCTGTTTCTTCATTCCTGAATGCATCCTGGGGACCATGACCTCCTCTGTCTTATTTTTTATATTTGTTTTGTTTGCTTGGTGATCTCCTGAATACACTCCTAGTTTTGTTCAACTGACCTAACCACTTGATATTTGGCCCTTGGCTCTTTAATGATTAACTTACCTGTGATTACCAAAAATCCTATTAGTCCTACTACCTGAACCACAGCTGCTCCTCTTCTCACATCTCTACCATTTATTGAGCCTCTACTATGAGGGAGGTACTTTGTTAGCTGCCTTGCTCTAACTTTTGCGAGTTTTACAGAAACTCTTTGAGGTAGATATTATTCCCATTTTACCAGGGGGAAAGCTGAGGCTCAGAGACAGAGAGGTAAGTTAAGTAGAGCAAAAGGTCACATGGTTGGTGAATTTTAGAACAGATTCAAATCCAAGTTGGCCTGTGTAAAAGACTCCAAATTCTTTTCTTGTATTTTTTTTTTTATATATATTTATTTATTTATTTATTCATTTTAAGTTAGTTCCTGCAAGCAGAATTTTGTTTTCTCTTCTCGCCTGCCAGACTTGGTCTGCATAGGTGCCAGCTACATTCTGGCACAGGTTGCTTCCAAAATCTACCCAAGCTCTAAATGCCATCCTGTTTTAAGATGGAGTGTTTTTAGCCTGAAAATGACCAGAGACTCTGATATAAAATTTGTGTTTACAGCTTTTAAATAGAATGACTCTCTGTGTGTGTGTGTGTGTGTGTGTGTGTGTATGTATAATCAATGTCAAGTGGAATTTCAGTATGTATAGGATAACTCTTTATAGCATAGTTTCAAATCATTTCATCTGGGGAGATGAGAAAGAAAGAGGGAGTGCCTAGTATGTTTGGGATCTGCAGGTCCTGTGATGACAGAGCAAACATAACAAGATTAAACTGTATTCCAGGGAACACTTTAGAATTTGTTGTATAGTTACAATGTGGCACTCAACTTCTTTCACTTAACATTATACTATATGCATCTTTTCCATGTTTTAATCTTTATAGTTTTTTTGTTTGTTTCTTTGTTTTTTGAGATAGGGTCTAACTGTTGCCCAGGCTGGAGTGCAGTGGCACAATCTTCGCTCACTGCAGCCTCCACCTTCTGGGCTCAAACAATCCTCCCACACCAGCCTCCCGAGTAGCTGGGACTACAAGTGTGCACTACCACACCTGTCAAATTTTTAGTAGAGATGGGGTTTTGCCATGTTGGCCAGGCTGGTCTCTAACTCCTGGTCTCAAGTGATCCAGCCACCTCGGTCTCCCAAAGTGCTGGGATTACAGTCATGAACCACTGTACCTGGCCTTAATCTTCATAGTTATAATTTCTAATTGTAATCATATGATTTCTGTGTTTCACTGAGATGGTTTATCATAATTAATTATTGTTTTTCTTGAGCATTGAATAACTTCCTAAGGTGTTATCTGCCTTCCTGCCCTTGAACACTTAAACTAAATGGGAAATAAGATTTTTTAAATGCCAACTTTATCAAGATATAATTCATATGCTGTGTAAGTCACCCATTTAAGGTGTACAATTCAATGATTTTTAGTTGCACAGAGTTGTGTGGCCATCATAATTATACGTTTTAGAACATTTTAATCACTTCCCAAACTCATACTAATTAGCAGTCACTCCCCATTTCCCTGAATCTCTCCACACTAGGCTACCACTAATCTACTTGCTGTTTTTATGGATTTGCCTATTCTGAATATTTCATGTTAATGGAATCATACAATGGATAGTCTTTGTGACCTGTGCCTTAGCATAATGTTTTCAAGTTTCCTCCATATTGTGGTATGTACCCAACTTCATTCCTTTTTATGGCTAATTAATATTTTATTGTATGATTATACCATATTTTGTTTATCCATTTATCCATCTAGGGACACTTGGGTTGTGTTATGGTCACTGTGCACCTGTTCTTCCATTTACACACGGGCAGCAAAGCATGTAGCTGTGTTGCTTCTTTGTCTCCTGGTGATAAACCCACACAACATTCCACAAAAGTGAACAATTGAAATAGGGACTTGGTCAGTAAAGATGAATGCAGAATAAAAAAAAAGAAAACAAAAACAATGAATAATAATGCTAGACATGAAATTTGAGTCCAACATCAATGGAGCTATAGATGAAATTGTTGACAGAATGCACAGGCAGTCAGAGGCATTTGGTGAAGGTGACTTTATTGACATATATGAAGAAAATATTTGTGAGAAAAGGATGAAGATCTTCCAGAGGAAGTGACAGCAGCAAAAAAATTTTTCATTAAAGGAATTCTCAGAGATATTTTATGACATTGAAAGCACGAAGGATAAAATGTTGGTATCTGATTCAAACTTAGAAAAGAGTATGACAATTCTCCAAAGTATAGAAAAGATGTTCGCATTATACCAAAAATTATATGACAAAAAGGCAAAAACTTTTCAGACTACTCTTGATATGTTTTTTATAAGGAAATAAAACAGTTTAATTCTTAATGTTTCTAAAATTTTATAGTATGCTGAATAAATATTAGTTGTACTTTTTTCCCATTTCACTATACATTTATAATCAAGAGAAGGAAAATTTTCAATGCAATGTTCCAACAAAAATTTAAACGTCACAGACAGTTGTAACTTTCCCCATTGATTATCATAACTATTTTGCATGGTTTTAGCTTGCACAGTCTTTTTTTGCAGTCTCACACTATCATGCAAAGGGATGATTGCCTGTAGTTGATATAATGTTGCTTATTGGTATAAATTTATGTACATTTATCTTATTTAACACAATTTTTTTTTTTTTTTGTAGAGGTGGGGTCTCACTATGTTGCCAGAGCTGGTCTCAAACTCTCGACCTCAAGAGATCCTTCTGCCTTGGCCTCCCAAAGTGCTGGGATTATAAGCATGAGCCACTGTGCCTAGTCAATTTAAAATTATTAACTCTTTTCTTATCAAACTTTAAGCTCCTATGGTGTGCCTGTCCCATAGAACCTGCTTAGTTTTGTATATATATAATTTTTTCCCTGAATACCTCCTTTCATTATGTTTATATTTGCTTCTGGATACAGCCTTGACCTTATACATCAGTAAAGTAAACTTTTAACATTTTTCCATTTTTTAAGCAATACTGTAAACATTCTCCTCACTCTGTGTGTGTAAAATAAAATAAAAATAGTTTGAATCTAAATTTCCTGTTTTCCCCTGATACTCTTGTCAATTAAAGAAAAATCAGACTTTTAAAGAATTAAAGTCATAGTTTTATTTAGAGTTACCGAGCATCGCAACCTGGGAGAGTCTTGCAGAGTTTCTGCTAGGCTGCTCAAAGCCATATTTCAGTCCGCAGCTTATGTATCAAGTGGTAGAGGTTCTACATGTGCTCACAAATGAAGTCAAATGTGCTCAGAAGTTACATTAGAGCAACATCTCAGCAAAGTTTGGGTGCAAGAGTATATCTGGTTATAGATGACAGAGGCATAATCATTAATCCCGTCAGATGTTATCTTACGTACAAGCAAGTGCTAGGATTATTGAACTTATCTTTTTTTAAAAATGCAGTGATTCAGGCAAGAGACATGGGAGCCTGTGCTCTGTCCTGCTTATCGTCTCCAAGGTATTCCTCTGTAGGGCTGCACACAGTCACGAAGTCAGGGGTTCATGAAATGTTGCAGACAGGCAGGATGAGCAAACATGGGCTGACCTCCCAACAAGGGCTGACTATGTGACTGGCCAGAGGCAGACATTTCCTTGATTAGTTCTAATTGTTTGACCTTTTGTTTTTAAATTTAGACCTTTAATTCATCTGGAAATGTTTTTGCATCTGCCGTACAATATAGTCATAACTTTATTTTTAATTTAATTTAATTTAACTTTATTTATTTTGAGACAGAGTCTTGTTCTGTTGCCCAGGCTGGAGTGCAGTGGCATGATCTCGGTTCACTGCAACCTTCGCCTCCCAGGTTCAAGTCATCCATGCCTAAGCCTCCCTGGTAGCTGGGACAGGTGCACACCACCATGCCAGGCTATTATTTTTGTTATTTTTAGTAGATACAGGGTTTCACCATGTTGCCGAGGCTGGTCTCAAACTCCTGACCTCAGGTGATCCACCCGCCATGGCCTCCCAAAGTGCTGGGATTACAGGCACCACTGCACCCAGCCTACTTTATATATTTTTTAAAATAGAGATCCAGTTGTCCCAATGCCATTTTCATTCAAGGAGCCATCCTTTCCTCTGACTGTAAGTGCCCCAATTATCATACATTTGTTTCCCATTTGTACATGGGTCTATTTCCAACTAGGGAAGGACTCTGGAAGGAAAACAATGACCAATCACCTATGACTGTCTGATAATTGAAAATTCAAGATACTCAGATTAAAAAAAAACGATTTCATATAAAAAGGCAATTTAGAATGATCTCTAGCTACAAGGTGAATAGTAAAAGATCAATAGCTTTTCTTTATAATAGTATCCCCATTAGAAATAGAAATTTAAAAAATTTACAGCAGCAACAAATCTATAAATTACCCAAGGCTAAATTAAGCAAGAAAGGCAGAACACTTATGTGAAAAAAGCTTTGCAATTTTACTGAAGGACATAAAACAAGAGCTGAACACAGATACATACCATGTTTCTAGATGGAAAGATTTACTATAAAAAAGCTGTTAACATTTCTCAAAATAATGTATACATTTTATGCAATTCCAAAGAGAATCCCCAGGCAGCATTTGGGAGGGGATCTTCAAAAGTTTCCATTTTAATCTGAAGGAAAAAAAAAAAGTGGTAATTATACCAACAATGTTTTGAAAAAGAATAATAGTGAAGGAGGACCTAACATATACTAAACTATATTCTAAAGCAACACTAATTAGTATTTTTAGTAGGGGAATGTGTCAAATATGTCAGAGGTATCAAAAGAACCCAGAAATAGACCTATGTACAAATGGGAGTGAAATGTATGATAAGTGGGCCATTTACAGTTAGTGAGGAAAAGATGGCTCCGTGAGTAAAAATGGTATTGGGACCGGGCACGTGGCTCATGCCTGTAATCCCAGCACTTTGGGAGGGCGAGGTGGGTGGATCACCTGAGGTCAGGAGTTTGAGTCCAGCCTGGCCAACATGGTGAAACCGTGTCTCTACTAAAATACAAAATTAGCTGGGCATGGTGGTGCGTGCCTGTAATCCCAGCTACTCAGGAGGCTGAGGCAAGAGAATCACTTGAACCCAGGAGGTGGAGGTTGCAGTGAGCTGAGATCACGCCACTGCACTCCAGCCTGGACAACAAGAGCAAAACTCTGTCTCAAAAGGAAAAAAAAAAAAGGTATCGGGACAGCTGGATCTCCATTTTAAAAATACAGTTATGACTATATTGCATAGCAGATGCAAAATATTTTCAGATGAATTAAGGGTCTAAATTTAAAAACAAAAAGCCAAACAATTAGAACTAATCAGAAAAAATAGAGGCTATATATATAATTTTAGAATAGCATAGAAAAGCCAGAATGTCTAAAAAAAAGCCTCTGACAGATCTGACTAGATAATATTCTATTATGTATATATATTTCTTAGTTGGACTTCATGTACAGAGGGCTGAGTTAATCATATGCTTTAGTTTATTCACATTATTATTATTATTTTGATACTTTTGGCATTTTAATTTTATTTTTAGAGACAGTGTCTCATCCCATTACCCAGGCTGGAGTGCAGTGGTGCAATCGTATCTCACTGAAGGCTTGAAGTCCTGGGCTCAAGGGATCCTCCTACCTCAGCCTCCTGAGTAGCTGGGACTACAGGTGTGTGCCAGCACACCCAACTAACTTAAAATTTTTTCGTTGTTGTTGAGATGAGGTCTCACTAGCTGGTCTTGAGTTCCTGGCCTCAAGTGATCCTCCTGCCTCAGCCTCCCAAAAGTGCTGAGATTACAAGTGGGATTACTTTTGGGTTAAGTAAATATTTTTGTGATCCCATGTATCTCCACTATTGACTTATTAGCTATACTTGTTATTTGAAAAAAATGACTGTGGTTAGGTACAATGGCTCACGCCTGTAATCTCAGCTCTTTGGGAGCCAAAGCAGGAGGATTGTCTGAGCCCAGGAGTTTGAGAGTAGCCTGGGAAACATAGTGAGACCTCATGTCTACCAATAAAAAAAAATATATATATATATATA
>NW_016805545.1:32246-71542 GCF_001698545.2 Rhinopithecus bieti
TTTTTTTTTTTTTTTTTTTTGGAGACAGCGTCTGTCTCCCAGGTTGGAGTGCAGTGGCATTATCTTGGCTCACTGCAAGCAACATCTCCCAAGTTCAAGTGATTCTCCTGCCTCAGCCTTCTGAGTAGCTGGGACTACAGGCACCTGCCAGCATGCCCGGCTAATTTTTGTATTCTTAGTAGAGACGGGGTTTTACCATGTTAGCCAGGCTGGTCTCAAACTCCTGACCTCAAGTGATCTGCCCGCCTTGGCCTCCCAAAGTGCTGAGATTACAGGTGTGAGCCACTGCACACAGCCTAGTCTCTTCTTGACACAGCCTTGACACAGTTTTATCAATCGTCAATTTTATCAATTGTCAATGGTGCGTGTAGCAACATGTTAGCTCTTAGGCAATGGAGGAGGGAACAAATATGAGAAACATTGGGAACTTATGGCTTAACAAAGAGAGTAGTTTCCCCAAGTTTAATTCAATAAGCTGCTCTGTGTGTGTGTGTGTGTCTTGATTAATTGAACTGTTATTTGGTTGATCAGAGGAAAATTATGGGTCATACATTCCGGTTTTGAAACATCTCGCCGGAGTAGAATCTTTGTTAGAAACCAGTGAAATCCAGTATCTTAGCTCCCTTTTGATAACCTTTGATACCAGGCTTTATTTTAAATACTTCAAAAGTCTAGAAAACAAATTCGACAGTTGGGAATGGACAGTGGTTCAGATACCAGAAGGATTAGCATGAAAGGAAAAATGGAAAATAAAAAAAAGAAGATGCAATAAATAGTAAGACCTGAGTTGAAGTGGAAATCCCTTATCCTGATCATAAATCTCGACTCAAAGACCTTGGCAGGACTTCGTCTATACTAGATGTCATCTTGAGTCACAGGATCTTTAATCACAGAATTCACAGGAGGTTGTCTGCATCAGCAGTGGTCTGTTTCTGGGGCTTTTAAGTGGGTTCCAGGGTCAGATTTCCAGCAAGTTTGTATGTCAAAGTTACAGAATTTTTTTCTTTTTATTATTTTTCTTCCAGACTAACCTCTTGGTAGATACAAAGTTGTAGAATCTTAAGTTCTTCTCCTCTTCCTCCTCCCCGCCTTCCTCTCCCTCCTTCTTCTCTTCTTCTTATAATATATATATAACATGAAATTTATTGTTTTTTGTTTGTTTGTTTTGTTTTGTTTTGAGACGAAGTCTTGCTCTGTCACCAGGCTGGAGTGCAGTGGTGCAATCTCAGCTCACCGCAACCTACACCTCCCAGATTCGAGCTATTTTCCTGCCTCAGCCTCCTGAGTAGCTGGGACTACAGGTGTACGCCACCATGCCCAGCTAATTTTTGTATTTTTAGTAGAGACGGAGTTTCACCATGTTGGCCAGGATGGTCTTGATCTCTTCACCTTGTAATCCGCCCGCCTCAGCCTCCGAAAGTGCTGAGATTACAGGCATGAGCCACCACACCCAGCCAAAATTTATTGTTTTAACCTTTTTTCAGCATAAGTTCAGTGGCATTAAGTACATTCACATTGTTGTGCAACCATATCACCATTCATTTCCAGAACATTTTTATCTTCCCCAACTGAAACATCATACCCATTGAACAATAACTCTCATTCCTTCTTCCCTCCAGACCTTGGCAACCAACATTCTACTTCCTGTTTCTATGAATTTGACTGCCCCAGGAACCTCCAATCAGTAGAATCCTACAGTGTTTGCCTTTTTGGGACTGGTTTATTTCACTTATTGTAATGTCTTTAAGGTTCATCCAGATTGAAGTCTTCTCATATATAATTAAGTATATATGAGTTAAATAATATGATAACCAATGAGGTCAGAATGTACAAGGCAGAATCTGTCAGTACAATTCTCAATCTTCAGGTAATTTTAGTAATAATTTCATATAGGGAGGGTGTATAGAGAGAAGGTAAAGATCTCCTTATCATTCAGGCTGGTGAATGATAAGGCAAGGCAAAGTAAGCTCCTTTAGAGGTTGGCAGTATTGACTTTAAAATATCATTAGCTTACCTTTTTCTTAGAGCTTTAAGGATAATGTGGACAAAATGTTTCAAATTAATGTGAATACTTTGCATATATTAAAAAAATTTCTGCTGGTAAAGTGAGCTTTCATTATTATTGATGATTTAAGATATTTCCAGACAGGAAAATAAAATCTGTGTGTTTTTGTATCAGCCTGTTAGTCTTTGGCAAGGGGTTGTTTCAATTTGGTCAGACTATTTTTTAAAATAACTAATTATTAAGGGTGGGAGTGGTGACTCATGCCTGTAATCCCAGCACTTTCAGAGACAGAGGTTGGAGGATCTCTTGAGGACACGAGTTTGAGACCAGCCTGGCCAACATGGCAAAACTCCATCTCTACTAAAAATACAAAAATTAGCCAGGCGTAGGGGCACACACCTGTAGTCCCAGCTACTTGGAAGGCTGAGGTAGGAGAATCGCTTGAACCTGGGAAGTGGAGGTTGCAGTGAGCCAAGACAGTGCCACTGTACTCCAACCTGGGTGACAAAGTAAGTCTGTCTAAAAGAAACTACAACAAAACGCCAACAGCAAATACATATTGAGGGCTTACACGTGTCGCCTCAGTCCTCTCAAGAGCCCTATGAAGTATTAGACACTGCACCTGGCCCATTCTGTAATTTTTGTAAAAATATGAGACAAATATAAATTAAAATGATGTTTAGTGACCAATGTTTTATATCTTTATCTTACTTAAAAATTTTCCAGGGGCCGGGCGCAGTGGCTCATCCTGTAATCCCAGTATTTTGGGAGGCCAAGGGGGAAGGGATCACTTGAGGCCAGGAGTTCAAGACCAGCCTGGCCAACATGGCAAAAACCCGTCTCTACTAAAATACAAAAATTAGCTGGGTGTGGTGGTGCAGGTCTATAGTCCAAGCTACTCAGGAGGCTGAGGCAGGAGAATCGCTTGAACCCAGGAGGCAGAGGTTGCAGTGAGCTGAGATCATGATGCTGCACTCCAGTCTGGGCAACAGCAAGACTCTGCATGAAAAAAAAAAAATTCAGGTATATGAAGATAATTCACAGTTAACTCAATTTAATATCAGCTTAAGGTCTTAAGACTAAGGATGTGGAAATTACAATCTATGTTGACACATTAAATCTGTATGATTTAAAGCCTTGTAATAATCCCTTTTATAAAGAATTATGTATTATAATTTAACTTAGTTTGACACATAATTTTAATATTTTATAATCTCATCTGAATTAGCTTGTTTGACGAGTAAGATCAGTAGAGGAAATTCATAAAACTCAAATTAATTATCCTTTATATTAGGAAATAAACCCAAGACTTGTCAAAATAAGAAATTATGGTAAATAATTTTATACTGGTAAAATCTGAGAAAAGACAGCTATTTCTAAGCTAAAAGTATTAAACCAGTTTAATTTACTAAGGAATCCTCTTGATTAGGATTATTATATACAACTTTTCCCATTATAACTATATATTAGTTATTACAATTTTTAAGTTGTTTAAAGACATTTGGCTCATGCCTGTAATCCCAGCATTTTGGGAGCCTGAGGCAGGATAATTTCTTGAGGTCAGGAGTTTGAGGCCAGCCTGGACAACATAGTGAGAACTCATTTCTATTAAACAAAATTATTGCTGTTATCACATTTCCTAGTAGGCCATTGGTTAAACTCACAGCTAAACTTTTTAAAAACATATTTTTTTCTGTTACCACCTTACCAAGGTTTTTTTGTCTTAGAGATACCTTTAAAGCACAAAAAGAAAGAAAAAAACTCTAGAAATCTTTGAGTTCCTCTTCATATTTATATTAACATTTGATATATTAACACCATGTCTATTGGATAATTGGAATAAGAACTGGCTTCATTAAATTAAAAAAAATCTTACAATCTGGTTTATTAATTTTCATAGAGGTAGTTAAGGTATATATGTTTGCTTAAAAAACTATAAAATGGAACATTTTACCAACTCTTGTACAAGCTGCGATTGCAATGGCGATGAAGCAGAGACTAACATAGAAGCAGAGATGTCAGGATCTATGAGGAATATTGATCAGTTAAAGTAGGGGTCCCCAGCCCTGGGGCCGCGGACCGGTATTGGTTAGGAACTGGGCTGCACAGGAGTGAAGCGTCATCTGTATTCACAGCTGTTCTCTATCGCTCCCATTACGGCCTGAACTCCGCCTCTTGTCAGATCAGCTGTAGCATTAGATTCTCACAGGAGCACGAACCCTGTTGTGAACTGCACATTCAAGGGATCTCTGCTGCATGCTCCTTATGAGAATCTAATGCCTGAGGATCTATCACTGTCTCCCATCGCCCCCAGGATGAAACTGTCTAGTTGCAGGAACAGAAGCTCAGGGCTCCCACTGATTCTACATTATGGTGAGTTGTGTAATTATTTCTTTATATAGTACAATGTAATAATAATAGAAATAAAGTGCACAATCAAGGTAATGTGCTTGGATCATCCCGAAACCATCCTCCACGCCTCCCTCCACCAGCCCCCGCTTCACCCTGTCCATGGAAACATTGCCTTCTAGGAGGAAACCAGTCCCTGGTGCCAGAAAGGTTGCGTACCACCGAATTAAACAAACAGAGATGGCCGGCGCGGTCGCTCACACCTGTAATCCCAGCACTTTGGGAGACTGACGCGGGCGGATCACCTGAGTTCTAGAGCAGCCTGGCCAACATGGCGAAACCTCGTCTCTACTAAAAATACAAAAATTAGTTGGGCATGGTGGTGGGTGCCTGTAATTCCAGTTACTCGGGAGGCTGAGGCAGGACAATCAATTGAACCGGGGAGGCAGAGTTGCAAGGAGTCAAAATCTCGCCACTGCACTCCAGCCTGCCTGGGAGGCAGAGTGACACTCCATCTCCAAAAAAAAAAAAAAAAAAAAAAAGAAAGAAAGAAAGAAAAAGAAAAAAAGAAAGACTGAATTATGAACCACTAGGACCCTTGGGGGAATCAGCATTAAAATCTAAGTAATTTTATTATTTCCTCCTAAATATAGCAGCATAATCTCTGTTTCTCTCTCTTTTTCAGTTTCCATGTCTCTTATAATAAGACAGTCGCCTATGTTTACTCCCTTGGGTAGGGCAACACTAAAAGAAAACGGCCCAGATGATTGCAACATGAATAATGGTATGCTCTGTTGCTGGGGAACTACTGCTATGCTACTGCTTAACCATGTTACAGCTCCGCAGCTGTTACCCCATTAGGTAACAAAACGACTCAAACCTCATGAGAAACTGGGAGGAATGAGAAATTGCCTCATTACAACCTCCTTGGCAGATAGAAAAGTGAGTGAGAATGGCCCCAAGCATCTCCTCAAAAGCCTCCCATGTGCTCAAGTTTCAGAATGATACAGGATGTTTGGCCAAGGCTCAGATTAGCTGCAGTTCAAGCTTGGCTTATGTGGTCTATGGATATATGCAAGGTCACCACGAGCCAACAAGGAGCCATTATTTTACATTATGTAGTAAAAGTCTGTCTTCAGGAGCTTACCCCAAAGGATATATTTGAGGCATTCCAAAGGTGTCTAACACCAGTCTCCAGTTCAAAGAGCCTAGAAATACAGGTGGAAATTGATGGTGCTAATTATCAGGTACAGCTTTGACTGGTGACACCTGTGCATAAGGGTTATCCTTTCATGCCACACATCTGTGAAGAATGCTCCTAGAATTTTTTGGTTATGATCAGTGCTTTTTTGTTTGTTTGTTTGTTTGAAATGGAGTCTTGCTCTGTTGCCCAGCCTGGAGTGCATTGGTGTGATCATGGCTCACAGCAACCTCTGCCTCCCAGGTTCAAGTGATTCTCCTGCCTCAGCCTCCCAAGTAGCTAGGATTACAGGCTTGTACCACCACATCTGGCTAAGTTTTGTATTTTTAGTAGAGACAGGGTTTCACTGTGTTGGCCAGGCTGGTCTCGAACTCCTGACCTCAGGTGGCGCCCTTCCTCCACCACAACTTGACCTCCCAGTGCTGGGATTACAGGCGTGAGCCAGTGTGATGATCAGTGTATCTGGAGCCTTGTCATTTTCTGGTTCCGCCTTTTGGACTCTTAGTTGCCCAAGGCCATTTTAGGCAAAACTCTGTTGTGATCTTCTTTGCAGCTGGCTGGTGTAATCTATGTGCTGCAGTTGCTTCTCAGCTTTCCACAGTTGACTCTGGTGTTTAACATTTCCTTTCAGAGCCTCCTTTCCCAGAAGGCAGGTGGACTTAGCAAGAGGACATAACTAGTTTTAGGGTTCCCAGGACAATTGTTGGGCCGTTCATGTCATTGGCTTCTTTGCCTTCCTCAGGGAGAGGTTAGGAGGTAATATTTATACATAACATAATCATAATGTATCTGACCTTACATAACCCAAGAGATCCTTTTAATACTGATATGCCTTCCTGTTTCCTCCTTCCATTGTTGCATCTCTCCCCCATCCCCAGCTTTATCCTGGAAGTAAATGCCAGAATCAGCCTCACTCTTTCCTTTTTACCTCCTGCCTTTTGTGTGGTTCTTATTTATTTATTTATTTATTTACTGGAGACAGAGTCTGACTCTGTCACCCAGGCTGGAAGTGCAGTGGCACGATCATAGCTCCCTGAAGCCCCAAACTCCTCTGCTCAAGTGATCCTCCTGCCTTGGCCTTCCAAAGCACTGGGATTATAGGCGTGTGCCCTTGAGCCTGGCTTGTGTGGTTCTTTGAAGTCACCCCAGGCAGTTTTTTGCTTCTCTTTCTAGTCTCAATACTTGTGTTACCTGCCCTTTTCAGGTACAGTATTCACTTTGATTAGAAAGAAGTGGATTCCAACCAGAAGAACAAATGTGGCTATTAGTAGACCGTTGGAACTCCGTGTGTATAGCAAGGAATAGCGCTGGTGGAATGTGAGGTCATTGGTGTAACTTTTTGAAGTGCAGGTCTTTAATGAATTATCTGCTGATTCCCTAAAAGCTTCTGCTTTTGAATTTTTAATTGACTCCAAGGTTGGAACATGTCTAAAATTGCTCTTGTCTTTGCAGAAGCTGTTTACTGCAAGTGCTTTGGATTGCTGTTTACTCTTATTTTGTTGCCAACCAAATCTCTTGTGCTTTCTGTTTTTGAGAGTTTTAAGTTCACTGATAGTATGCTTTCTTTATTCTAAAGGTGGTATGAATTTGGTCTTTTAAACTGGCTTTCTACATAGTTATTTTAAAAACTTGGGAACAGGAAGGAAAGTAGATGACCAGCTTAATCTGATGTCTTATTGCTTCCATCTTAATAGCAGTCTGTTATTTATCAGAGCAATTTTCTCTTGGCTTATACTGAAGGCATAATTTATAATTTGTAATTTCTGTTTCCTGCATCAACTCATTTTCATTCAGACTCATTTGTCCATGTGCTTCAAATGCAAACATTAAAAGCATGAAATCTGTTATCATTTTAATAATCTGAGAACAGATAAAATGCATAAAAATAGGTGAATTATAATGGATGGGCTGTTTACTTTAAGCACTATAGAAATGAACCTAAAAGGATTAGTTTTCAATTGTATGCAATGAGCTGAAAGCATGGCATTAGGAACCAGTACCCTTTAGCATCTATCAAGAAAGACTCTTGTGTTAACAGGTTTCCTCAGCCCCAGTTCTATTGACATTTGAGGCCAGATAATTCTTTGCTGTGGGAAGTTATCCTGTGCATTGCAGGAGGTTTAATAGTATCACTGTCCTTTACCTATTAGGTGCTAATGCCACCTCTGTGTCCCCCACCCTAGTTGTGACAACCAAAAATATCTGTAGACATTGCCAAATGTCCCCTGAGGGAACGTAGGACAAAATTAACCACAGTTAAAAATCTGGCCAGGCACAGTGGCTCACGCCTGTAATCCCAGCACTTTGGGAGGCTGAGGCGGGCAGATCACCTGAGGTCAGGAGTTTGAGACCAGCCTGCCCAACATGGTGAAACTCCATCTCTATTAAAAATACAAAAATTAGCCAGGCGTGGTGGTGCCTGTAATCCCAGCTACTCGGGAGGCTGAGGCAGGAGAATCACTTGAACCAGGGAGGTGGAGGTTGCAGTGCGCTAAGATCGCGCCACTGCACTCCAGCCTGGGTGATGGAGCAAGACTCTGTCAAAAAAAAAATAAAATAAAATAAAGACTCACTGTGGTAAAGGAATGAAACCACTCACTCAAAACAGCTTTTCCAATATTAGATGACAAAAATCTATAACACATCACTGTATGTCCATTACATCTAACCCAGTACTTTAGAATAAACTTGTCACAATCTCATGAAATATTAAAAACATTGATTGCTGATATTATCTGAGCTCAGCATGATTAAAAGTAAAATATACAAGATAGAAGATAAAGCTCTACATCAGAAATTAAAATAAATAAGTACTCCTGTGAACAACTGTTAATCAAAGAAAAAACCAAAATCAAATTTCAGAATATCTAGAAAATAACAAAATTGAAAGCATTACATTTATAAGGTCTTAACCAAAACAGTACTCAGAGAAACATTTATTGTATTCAATGTTTATATTACTAAATGAGAAGAAAAACAAACCAATAAAAGAATGAAATAGGTATACAACCTAAGAAGTTAGAAATTTATCGACAAGCTAAGAAAAACCAACAAAATATATCAGTAAAAGCAGACAGAAAACAAACAAACAAAAAACAGCAGAACAGATCAATACATTTCCTTTTCCTTTGGGAAATTTGCTCTAAATAAAATCCAGAAAAGAAGCAAAACTAACTTGATACAAAACTAATTGATTAGTAGGAAAAGGAACAAAACCACAAATACATGTATCACTCATCTGTCACTTATATCTTCAACACAAAGTTTAAAATTAAAAAACCATTAAAAATAACTATAGGCTGGGCGCGGTGGCTCAAGCCTGTAATCCCAGCACTTTGGGAGGCCGAGACGGGCGGATCATGAGGTCAGGAGATCAAGACCATCCTGGCTAACACGGTGAAACCCCGTCTCTACCAAAAAATACAAAAAAACTAGCCGGGCGAGGTGGCGGGCGCCTGTAGTCCCAGCTAATGTAGTCCCAGCTACTTGGGAGGCTGAGGCAGGAGAGTGGTGTAAACCCGGGAGGCGGAGCTTGCAGTGAGCTGAGATCTGGCCACTGCACTCCAGCCTGGGCGACAGAGCGAGACTCCGTCTCAAAACAAAAACAAAAACAAACAAACAAAAATAACTATAATGCTGAGCATGGTGGCTCACCCCTGTGATCCCAGAGCTTTGGGAGGCTGAGGCAGAAGGATCTCTTGAGGCCAGGAGTTCTAGCTTACGGTGAGCTATGATTGAACCACTGCAGTCCAGCCTGAATGACAGCAAGACCCTGTCTCTAAAAAAATAAAAAATAAACAAAACAAAAAAACTGTAACTACAATAACTTGTTAATGGATTCACAATATAAAAAGATGTATCAAGGCCGGGTGCAGTGGCTCACGCCTGTAATCCCAGCACTTTGGGAGGCCGAGGTGGGCCGATTGCTTGAGCTCAGGAGTTCGAGACCAGCCTGGGAAACATGGCGAAATACTGTCTCTACAAAAATTAGCTGGGCATAGTGGTGGGTGCCAGTAGTCCCAGCTCCTCAGGAGGCTGAGGTAGGAAGATGGCTTAAGCTCAGGGGGCAAAGGTTGCAGTGAGCCGAGGTTGCACCACTGCGCTGCAGACTGGGTGACAGAACCAGAGCCTGTCTTGAAAAAAAAAAAAAGAAAGATGTGTCAAAACATCATGTCATACACTATAAATATATACTATTTTATTTGTCAATTAAAATAAATTTTAAAATTACAGACATATGTATTTGTTTTCATTTGTTCAGGCATTCCACAACCAGGTATTACATTTCTACTCTGTTTAAGTAAGTGTTGCTGAAAAAAAACCACAGAATCTCTATTTTTACAAGTGAAGAACTGATACATTACTTGCCCTTCCTATTGTCTAATGTGACCAAAAGGGCTCTGTGAAACATGGCCATACATAATGTGGATTTTTAAAATGGATAAATAGGTTATGTTCCGGGTATGGTGGCTCACCCCTGTAATCTCAGCACTTTGAGAGGCCAAAACATGAGGATCCCTTGAGACCAGGAGTTTGAGACCACCCTGGTCAATAAAATGAGACTCTATCTTTACAAAAAACTTAAAAATTAGCCAGATATTGGCTGGGCACGGTGGCTCACACCTATAATCCCAGCACTTTCAGAGGCCGAGACGGGCAGATCGCCTGAGGTCAGGAGTTCGAGACCAGCCTGGCCAATATGGTGAAACCCTGTCTCTACTAAAAAATACAAAAATTAGCCAGGCATGGTAGCAGGCACCTATAATCCCAGCCATTTGGGAGGTCAGCTATTTGGGAGGAGAGTTAAAGGAGAATCGCTTGAACCCGGGAGGCAGAGGTTGCAGTGAGCCGAGATCATGCCATTGCACTCCAGCCTAGGCAATAAGAGCGAGACTTCGTTCCCGCCCCCCTCAAAAAAAAATTAGCCAGATATTGTGGTGTGTAACTGAAGTCCTGCTGTTTGGGATGCTGAGGCAGGAGGATTGCATAAGTCCAGGAGTTCAAGGCTGCAGTGAGCTGTAATCATGCCACTGCACTCCAGCTTGGATGACATTGTGAGACCCCTTCTCTAAAATAAATAAATAACCAACATTTTATATGGATTATTTTCGTTGAGAAGATGAAAAGTGTTGCAAATTGAAATTGTGTGTGTACTCTGCACCTCTGTGTTCCATATCTTGAATTTATTAGAAATGATTAAGGTTGATTATCGTAAGTGTCTTTGGTTCTTTTTTTTTTTTTTTTTTTTTTTTTTTTTTTTGAGACAAGGAGTCTTAGCTCTGTCGCCCCAGGCTCAGGACGTGCAGTGGCCGATCTCAGCTCACTGCAAGCTCTGCCTCCCCGGGTTCACACCATTCCTCCTGTCTCAGCCTCCCAGAGTCAGTTGGGACTAGCACGGCGCCACCGCCTCGGTCGGGCCCCGCTAGTTTTTTGTATTTTTTAGTAGCAGACGCAGGTTTCAACCATTATCGGATGGTCTCAGATCTCCTGACCGTCCGTGATTCGACGCGACCGTCTTCCAGGCCTCCCCAAAAGTGCTGGGTATTACAGGCTTGAGCCAACCGCGCGCTGGCCAGTGTCCTTGATATCTATATACAGATTACATAAATTGAAGAAATCCATCTTCTGTCTCTTATTTTAATACTTCCCTTGTTTATTGTAAATGGCAGGCATTTATGTAATACAAGAAAGCTCTGTTAGTATGTACTTTTGATGACTTTGCAGGAAGAAAAATGCATTTAATATACATAAACCTGTGCAAAATGTATTCCTTAGAGTTAGAACTCAAAATGAGTTTAAGATGTTGTATTGGCTGTTCTAATATTATTCCTTTGTCCAAATTGCTTCAGTGACTTTCTATATCTTCCTAAGAAAAATAAGACTAAAGTTCTGTCACGTCCTATTTACCTATCTAGGCTTATCTCAAGCCACCACTTATCTGAGTCAGTTCTTAGCATAGACGAATATGCAAATTGTGATATCAAAAATACAGAATGTGACCAGATGTGGTGGTTCACACCTGTAATCCCAGCACACTGGGAGGCCAATGCAGTCAGATCATTTGAGGCCAGGAGTTCGAGACCAGCCTGGCCAACATGGTGACACCCCATCTCTACTAAAAATACAAAAATGACCAGGGCGTGGTTGCATGCACCTGTAATCCCAGCTACTTAAGAGGCTGAGGTTGGAGAGCTGCTTGAACCCAGGAGGTGGACACTGTAGTGAGTCAAGATCATGCCATTACACTCCAGGCTGGGTAACAGAGTAAGACTTTGTGTGTATGTATATATATATTATATATTTATTTTTTTCAAGTTTCTCCAAATGTCATTTTACACACACACACACACACACACACACACACACACACATACATATATATATATAAAAAATATTGGGGAGGGGATCAAATTTAAATTACTATAAGCTTAAAATAGCATGTTATAACTATAAGGTGTTATATGTAAGCCTCATGGTAATCACAAAGAAAAGACCTATCATAGATACATAAAAGATAAAGAGAAAGGAATAAAAGCATATCTAGTTATAGTTTAAATATAGTTTGTCTACATTAAACCTCATGTTGAATTTTTTAAAAAGTTTTAAATTTCAATAGCTTCAGGGGTACTAGTGATTTTTGGTTACGTGGATGAATTGGATAGTGGTGAAGTCTAGGATTTTAGTGCATCTGTCACCTGAGTAGTGTACATTGTACCCAATAGGTAGTTTTTCATCCCTCAGCCCCCTCCCACCCTCTTCCTTCTCAGTCTCCAATGCCCATTATACCACTCTGTATACCTTCGTGTGCCCATAGCTTAGCTCCCACTTATAAATGAGAACATGTGGTATTTGGACTCATGTTGAAATCTGATTTTCAATGTTTGAGGTGGCGCGTAATGTGAGATGTTTGGATTATGGGGGCAGATCTCTCATGAATAAGTGAATGCCCTGCATTGGGGGTGACTGTCTTCTCACTCTGTTAGTTCTAATGAGAGCTAATTATTAGCCACAGCCTGGCTCCTCCCCCTCTGGCTTCCTCTCTTGCCATGAGATCTCTGCATATTCCAGCTCCCCTTCACCTCCTACCATAAATGGAAGCCCTTACCAGATGCCCAATCTTGAACTTTTCCAAACATCAGAATTGTAGGCAAAGAAATCTTTTTTCTTTATAAATTACTCAGCCTCGGGTATCCCTTCACAGCAATACAAAACAGAATAATACCATTACAGAAAATCGTCATATCACAAAGAAAGACAGCAAGAGAGGAAGAAAGAAACAAAGGATCTACCAAACAGCCAAAAAACAATGAACAAAATGGAAATAGTCAGTCCTTACTTTCAGTAATTACTTTACATTAAGTAAATTAAACTCACTGATCAAAAGACATGCAATGGCTGAAAGGATAGAAAAAAGACTCAACTATATGCTGCTTACAAAAGACTCACTTCAGCTTCAAGAATAGACATGAACTGAAAGTGAAGAGATGTAAAAAGACATCCCATACAAAAGGAAACCAAAAGAGAGGAGGAGTAGCCATACTTATGTCAGACAAATAGACTTTAAGTCAAAAACTGTGAAAAGAGACATACAGTGCCATTACATAGTGATCAAGAGGTCAATTCATCAAGATGATAGAACAATATGTAATATGGAACAATATATAATACACACACACACAATTCTGTACCCAACATTGGAGAACATAAACACATAAGGAAAATATTAATAGATGTGAAGGAAGAATTAGACAGCAAGACAATAATAGTAGGAGACTTCAACGTCGCACTTTCAGCAATGGATAGATCTTCCGGACAGAAAATCAATATGGAAACATTGGACCTAACAGACACATACAGAACATTCCATCCAACAGCAGCAGCAGGATACACATTCTTCTGAAGCACACATAAAACATTCTCTAAGATCATATATTAGGCCACAAAACAAGTCTTAACAAATTTCAAAAATTGAAACAATGTGGTCAGGAGTGGTGGCTCCTGTCTGTAATTCTAGAGCTTTGGGAGGCTGAGATGGGAGGATCACATGAAGCCAATAGTTTGAGACCAGCCTGGTCAACATATCAAGACTCTATTTATGTATTTTTTATATATTTATGTATACTTATTATAAAAATCTATTATATGTATCTATGTATATTTTTGTATATTTTATAAAATAAAAAAATTGAAACTATGTCAACTGTCTTTTTCAACAACCATAGTATGAAACTAGAAATAAATAAAAGAAGGAAAACTGGAAACTCACAAATATATGGAAATTAAACATCATGCTCCTGAACAACCAATGGGTCAAACAAGAAATTGAAGGAGAAATTGAAAAAATATATCGAGACAAACAAAAATGGAAACCTTACATAACAAAATGTATGGAATGCAGTAAAAACAGTTCCAAGAAGGAAGTTTATAGCAATAAATACCTACATTAAAAAAGAAGAAGGATCTCAAACAAGTAACCTAACATTGTTCCTTAAGGAACTCAAAAAAGAAGAACAAACTAAGCCCAATGTTAGTAGAATAAACGAAATAATACAGATCAGAACCAGAAAAAAAAAAAAGAGACTGGGAAAACAATAGAAAAGATCAACAAAACTTTTTTGAAAACATAAACAAAATTGACAAACCTTTAGCTAGACTAAGAACAAAAGAGAGATGACTCAAATCAAACTAGAAACCAAAGAAGAGCCATTACAGCAGGTAACCCAGAAATACAAAGGATTGGCTGGGCACAGTGGCCCAGGCCGAGGTGGGTGGATCACTTAAGGTCAGGAGTTCAAGATCAGCCTCTCCAACATGGCGATACCCCATCTCTGCTAAAAATACAAAAATTATCTGGGCATAGTGGTGTGCGCCTGTTGTCCCAGCTACTCAGGAGGCTAATGCGCGAGAATAATCTGAACCTAAGAGGCGGAGGGTGCAGTGAGCTGAGATCATACCACTGCATTCCAGCCTGGGCAACAGGGTGAGACTCTGTCAAAAAAAAAAAAAAAAAAAGAGAGAAAGAAATACAAGGATCTTAGGAGACTACTATGAATATATATCAACAAGTTGGATAACCTAGAATAAACAGATAAATTCCTAGAAATATACAACCTAACAAGACTGAATCATGAAGAAACAGAAAATTTGGACAGATAAGTAAGGAGATTAAATATTAAATCACTAATAAGCCAATGTGGTGGCTCACGCCTGTAATCCCAGCACTTTGGGAGGCTGAGGTGGGCCAATCACGAGGTCAGGAGTTCGAGACCAGCCTGACCAACATGGTGAAACCCCATCTCTGGTGAAAAATTAGCCAGGTGTGGTGGTGGGTGCCTGTAATCCTAGCTACTTGGGAGGCTGAGGCAGAAGAATTGCTTGAAACTGGAAGGCAGAGGTTGCAGTGAGCCGAGCTCGCATGACTGCACTCCTGCCTGGGCGAAACAGTGAAACTCCAAGTCCAAAAAAAAAAAAATTTAACCACTAATAAAACTCTGCCATCAAAAAACAAAAAAAAAAAAAAAAAAGAAAGAAAAGAAAAAAAGCCTAAGACCTGATGGCTTCACTGCTGAATTCTACCAACATTTAAGGAAGCATTAGTACTAGTACTTCTCAAACTTCTCAAAAAATTAAAGAGGAAGGAACACTTTCCAACTCAATTTGTGAGGCCAACATTATCCTGACATGAAAGCCTGGCAAAACACTGCAAAAAAAAAAAAAATTACAGCCCAATATTCTTGAGGAACATAGATGCAAAAATCTTCAACAATAGACTCACAAACCAAATTCAATTGCATATTAAAAGGATCATTCACCATGATCAACTTGGATTTATGCCTGGGATGCAAGGATGGCTCAACATATGCAAATCAATAAATGTTATACATTGTATTAACAAAATGAAAGGACAAAAATCATCTCATCTTCTGATGCATAAAAAGCATTTGACAAAATTCAGCATCCTTTAATGATTAAAACTCTGAACAAATTAGGTATAAAAGGAATGTTCCTCAGCACAATAAAGGCCATATATTACCAGCCCACAGCTAACATCATATGCAGTGGTGAAAAGATGAAATCCTTTTCTCTAAGATTGGGAAGAAGACAATGATGTCCACTATTAAGAGATGGGAAACACCAAATGTTTTTCTTAATCCCACGTACCCCTCAGCACAACACTTCTAATTCTAAATGTGTAAGGGCTCTTCACCAGACTCCCAAGCCATCCTCTAGCAGACACCAACTGCATGTCCTACAACTTAACTCAATTCTGATACCATCTACCTAGAGATAGAGTCAGATCCCACAGATTAAGGACTCAGTCCCTTGAGACTGCCCCCATTTCAGATGTCAATGGTAAGCCTCAGGTTGTGACCTGTGCTTCTGACCGATCAGCTCTAAATTGGGGTTGTCAAGACCCCCTCCTTGGGATCTATTAATTTGCTAGAGTGGCTCACAAAACTCAGGGAAATACTTTACTTACATATACCTATTTATTACAAAGGATATTTTAAAAAATACAAATGAACAGCCAGATGAAGAGATACATAGGGTGGAGTCTGGAAGGGTCCTGAGCATAGGAGCTTTCATCCCTATGGAGTTGGGGTATACTACCCTTCCAGTATGTAAATGTGTTCACCAACCAGAAAGCTCTCCAAAACCTGTCTTTTTAGGTTTTTTTTTTTTTTTTTTTAATTGGGACAGAGTT
Organism: Rhinopithecus bieti; assembly: GCF_001698545.2. Lineage (NCBI taxonomy): Eukaryota > Metazoa > Chordata > Mammalia > Primates > Cercopithecidae > Rhinopithecus > Rhinopithecus bieti. The sequence continues at coordinate 48,507 of NW_016805545.1, forward strand.
CCTTCTCTGTTGCTCAGGCTGGAGTGCAGCGGTATGATCTCAGCTCACTACAACCTATGCTTCCTGGGTTCAACCGAGTCTCCTGCCTCAGCCTCCCAAGTAGCTAGGACTACAGGCGCACACCACAATGCCCAGCTAATTTTTGTATTTTTAGTAGAGATGGGGTTTCACCATGTTGGCCAGGCTGGTCTTAAACTCCTGACCTTTGATGATCTGCCCACCTCAGCCTCCCAAAGTGCTGGGATTACAGGCATGAACCACTGCACCCGACCATCTTTAGGTTTTTAATGGAGACTTCATTAGGTAGGTATGATTGGCCTTTGATGACCAAATCAACCTTCAACCCCTCTCCCCTCCCTACAGGTGGGGGTGGGGCTGAAAGTTTCAACCCTCCAATAACACAGTTGGCACCCTGGCAACTATCCTGAGGTGATCGAGGAGTACTCAGTGATTAGCCATCTCATTAGCATACAAAAAGACATATTGCTTTGTAGATTTCAAGGATTTTAGCAGCTGTGTGCCAGGAACCAGGGACAGAGACCAAGTATATATTTTTTATTATATCACAGTATAACACTCACTCTCACCACTTTTTTTTTCAACATAGTACTGAAGTCCTAGCCAAAGGAATTGGGCAAGATAAAGAAATAAAAGTCATCCGAATCAGAAAAGAAGTTAAAATGTCTCTGTTTGCTGATTACATGATTTTATATATAGACCAACCTAAAGATTCTATCCAAAAGTGTTAGAATTAATAAATGAATTCAGTAAAGTTTAGGACACAGCATCTACATATAAAAATCACTTGTGTTTCTATACTTTAGCAATAAATTATCTGAACAAGAAATTTTTTTAAAAGTCACATTTATAATAGCATCAATAGGAATAAAATAATTAGGAATAAATTTAACCAAAAAGGTGAAATATCTATATACTGAAAACTATGAAACATCAATGAATTAATGAATAAAATTGAAGAAGACATAAATAAATAGATATTTCATGTTTATGGATCAGAAGAATCAATATTGGAAACTTGTCTATATTACTGAAAGTGATCTATAGATTTAATGCAATTCCTATGAAAATGCCAATGTCATTTTTCATGGAAATGGAAAAAAATTCATAACATTTATATGGCACCTCAAGAGACCCTGAATAGATAAAGCAATCTTGATCAAGAAGAACAAAGCTGGAGGCTTTGTATTCTGATTTCAAATTTCATTACAAAGTGATAGTAACCAAAGCAATATGATACTAGCATAAAAACAAACACATAAACCAATGGGATGTAATAGGAAACCAATAAATAAACTAATACATATATGATCAAGTAATGGTCAACAAAGATACCAAGAATATACAATGCAGAGAGAATAGTCTCTTCAGTGAATGATGTTGGGAAAATTGGATATCCACATTCAAAAACAAACAAAAAAATGAAATTGGATTCTTATCTTACACCATGCACAAAAATCAACTCAAACTTAATTAATGATTTAAACGTTAAGACCTAAAACTATAAAATTACTAAAAGAAAATATAGAGGAAAAGCTCTGTGACAGAGGTCTTGTCAATGACACCAAAAGCACAAGCAACAAAAGCAAAAATAAGCAGGCAGGATTATATCAAAGTAAAGTTTCTGCAAAGCAAAGGAAACAATCAGCAAAACGAAAAGTCAGCCCACAGAATGAGACATAATATAATATGCACAAACCATAAAACCCAAAAGGAGTTATATCCAAACTATGTAAGGAACTCTTACAACTCAGTAGTAGAAAAACAACCTGATTTTAAAATGAGCAAATAACCTGAACAGACATTTTTCCATGGAAGATATACAAATACTCAACAGAAAAAAGCAATGAATGGCAATTATCAAAACCATGAAAGATATGAAATTATTGAAATATCAATACAATATGAAAGTATTGGTAAGAATGTGGAGAAACTGGAACTCTTGTACACTATTGGTGGGAATGTGAAATGGTGCAGCCACTATGGGAAACAGTATAAAGGGTGCTCAAAAAATTAAAAATAAAACTACCACGTGATGCAGCAATCCCACTTTTGGGTATATCCAAAAGAACCGAAATTAGGATCTTGAAAAGGTGGATATCTGGACTCCCATGTTCATTGCAGCAACATTATTCACAATAGCCAAGATACAGAAACAATCTAAATGTCTGTTAGTGGGTGAATGGACAAGGAAATTATATATATATATATATACACACACACACACACACACACACACACACACACACACACACACACTTCATTAGGTAGGTATGATTGGTCTTTGATGACCAAATCAACCTTCAACCCCTCTCCCCTTCCTAGAGGTGGGGGTGGGGCTGAAAGTTTCAACCCTCCAAGCACACGGTTGGCACCCCTGGCAACTATCCTGTGGTTATCTAGGAGTACTCAGTGATCAGCCATCTCATTAGCATACAAAAAGACATATCACTTTGTAGATTCCAAGGATTTTAGCAGCTGTGTGCCAGGAACCAGGGACAGAGACCAAATATATATTTATACTTGATATATATATCAAGTATACATACACACACATATTATAACAAACTATTACTCAGCCTTAACAAAGAAAGAAATCCTGCCTCTTGCAACAACATGGATGAATCCGGAGGAGATTTTGCTCATTAAATGTCAGCTATAAGAAGATGAATACTTACATGTGGAATCTGAAATAGTTGAACCCATAGAAACAAAGAATAGAAGGGTAGTAACAGGGTTGGGATAGGAGAGAAATGAGGAGATGTTGGTCAAGGGATACAACCTTGCAGTTAGAAGATGAATAAGTTCTGGAGACCTAATGTATGGCATGGTGACTGTGGTTAGTAATACTGTACTGTATACTTGAAATTTGCTAAGATAGATCTTAAGTATTCTCACCACACACACACACACACACACACACACACACACAAATCAAAGGAAAAGTAACTATGTGAGATGATGGATATGTTAATTAGCTTAATTGTGCAAATCATTTCACAATGTATAGGTATATCAAAATATCACATTATATACCTTGTACATATATAATTTTTATGTCAATTATACCTGAAGAAAGCTAAAAAATAGGGAAGAAAAAGCCACATATGGTTTCTAAGCCACACATGAATAATTCTAGGCAGAGATTTCTGAAACAGAGAAAATCTCCAATAAGAACAACTGGGCCGGGCGCGGTGGCTCAAGCCTGTAATCCCAGCACTTTGGGAGGCCGAGGCGGGCGGATCACGAGGTCAGGAGATCGAGACCATCCTGGCTAACACGGTGAAACCCCATCTCTACTAAAAAATACAAAAAACTAGCCGGGCGAGGTGGCGGGCGCCTGCAGTCCCAGCTACTCGGGAGGCTGAGGCAGGAGAATGGCGTGAACCCGGCAGGGGGAGCTTGCAGTGAGCTGAGATCCGGCCACTGCACTCCAGCCCGGGCGACAGAGCGAGACTCCGTCTCAAAAAAAAAAAGAACAACTGAAGGAAAAGGAAAATATTTAAACAATTATTTGAGATATAGCCAAGTTTAGTGATAAAATCAAGGTTAAATTAAGTAACAAAAAGATTACATAACTGTACCTAGGGGATTGTATGTCTATAGTTTCCGGTCTTAGTTTATTATTTAATAAACATAGTAATTAAAAAGTTTGTGTCTAAATCTTTAGTAAATAAACTTTTAGAAAAAAGGCAGCAAAGAAACAAAACATCCAAACAAAGTCTCAGATTCTTCTTTTGTGTAGGTGAGATCTCACAATGTTGTGCTGGTCTTGAACTCCTGGCCTCAAGTGGTTCTCCTGCCTCAGCCTCCCAAAATGTTGGGATTACAGGCATGCACATCATGTCTGGCCCTTTTCTTCTGATATGTATGAGAAAAATAAAACAAAAATACATTACTTGTATAAAAGCATGACTAAGCTCAAATTATTTTCGCATGAAGAAGTCTACAAATAACAGAATCTAGCTCTCATGTCGTTTTCCAATAATCTTCAGGATATGCAACTTTGCAATCACTGGGAACTAAACAAAGCTGAAGTTTATTTGCTAAGAAAGTTAGTAAATGCCACAAATAAGAGAAGTCATAATATTGGTTTCTCTGGAAGGAGGATGTGAATTGAGAAGCAGGTGAGAACCTCCTGGAGTGCTGGAAATATTTTATCTCTTGATCTGGGTGTCAGTGGCATGGGTGTTGATATGGTTTGGATCTGTGTCCCCCCCTCAAATCTCATGTCTAATTGTAATCCCCAGTGTTGGAGGTGGGGCCTGGCGGGAGGTGATTGGGGCATAGGGGTAGATGCTTCATGAATGGTTTAGCATCATCCCCTTGGTGCTATTCTCTTGATAGGAGTTCTAAAGAAATCTGTTTGTTTAGAAGTGTGTGGCACCTCCCCAACCCCCACTGCACTCCCTTGCTCCTGCTTGGGCCATCTAAGATGAGCCTGCTTCTCCTTCACCTCCCACCATGATTTTAAGTTTCCTGAGGGCTCCCCAGAAGCTGAGCAGATGGCCAGCATCATGCTTCCTGTACAGCCTGTGGAACTGTGAGCCAATTAAACCTCTTTTCTCTATAAATTACCCCATCTCAGGTATTTCTTTATAGCAATGCAAGAATGGAATAATACAGGTGTGTATATATGTAAAAAATATCACTGAGCTATACATATCAAATTAGTGTACTTTATATACTTTACTGTGATTGTATGTATTTATATATACTCATATATATGCATAACAACAAATAAATTACAAATAGTTTAATATGAAGGAAAAATTCTTTATCAAGGGATGTGAATTCAGTATTGCTCAGTGTGCACAGTCATCTGTTTTCTGTGGGCATCAGGGTGATTCATGTATATTTTCAATATACTTTGTTACCACAAATTTGTAGAGTAGGTAAGGGCCTATCATGACATTAAAGCTCTTATTGCATTCCTGCCGCAACTCATTAAAGTACAAAACTTTGTATTTTCTCTAAGATACATTAAGAAAAACTATCTAAAATTTGAAAGTGGATAGAAAAATCAGTGTCCACTTTCAGTGTTGTTGTGGGGATTGTCTAGCAGGCTTCCTCAAGGACTGATTCCCCCTGGGGGAAACTTTGTAACTTTTTTTGATTTGCTGTTAATTATTTGTGGTATGAGGTTCCTAAGACCACCCTCAGATTCAATAATTTGCTAGAAGGAACCACAGAACTCAGAAAAGCTGTTCTACTCATAGTTATGGTTTATTATAGAAAAAGAATTTAGATTTATTATCCGAAGTAAAAGAAGAATATGGTAGAGTCCAAGAGAGAGACCAGGCACAAATTTCTACTTGTTCTCTCTCAGTGGAGTTGTATGGATAGTGCTTAATTTTTCCAGCGGTGATGTGTGACAACACATAAGCAGTATTGTCAACCAGGGAAACTTATCTAAACTTTGAGATCCAGTTTTTTTTTTTTTTTTTTTTTTTTAATTTTGAGATGGAGTCTTGCTCTGTTGCCCAGTCTGGAGTGCAGTGGCGTGATCTCGGCTCACTGCAAGCTCTGCCTCCTGGGTTCATGCCGTTCTCCTGCCTCAGCCTCCCGAGTAGCTGGGACTACAGGCGCCTGCCACCACGCCCGGCTTATTTTTTGTATATTTAGTAGAGACGGGGTTTCACTGCGTTGGCCAGGATGGTCCCGATCTTCTGACCTTGTGATCTGCCCACCTCAGCCTCCCAAAGTGCTGGGATTACAGGCGTGAGCCACCGCACCCGGCCCTAGATCCAGGGTTTTTATTGGGGGTCAGTCATATAGGCTTGGAGTGCCCACGTAGCTGACCTTAGTTACTCAGTCTCCAGCCCTTTTGAGTCAAACTGACATCATGTAGCCACTTACCTCCCCTCCTCCTTAATAAATCACATTGTTAGCATAAACTGTCTAGTGTGGCCCAAAGCCCCAGATAAGCAAAGACATTCTTCTCAGGAATGACATTCCAAAGGCTTAGAGGTTATCCTCAATAAGTGGTTAATGGCCAGACCTTTCTTTGGAAGGTGCAGGGTTTGGATTTCCCAGATCAGCTGAGTGAATCATTTAATAGGGTAATTTACAATTTTGTAAGAGTAGTTGTTAACTAATAGAAACCTGGTAGTGATGAAAATGATTTTTGTCCAATAACAATGCAAATGGATCTTTTACTGTAGAGTTGTAAATTATTAAATCTAGTAGAAAAGATAAACTCAAAGGTTATATAGTTGTATTGCCTTTCAGAAGGCTAAACTGGTTTGGATCTAAATGAGCAATTTGATCCAAGCATCCTTTCTTTCAGCTGCTGAAAATATTTTCCTTCGTCCAATTCTCTTGGTAGTTCTTTTACCATTTTTCTGTTTCCATCATTAATGAGATAATTAAATCACTGGTATGTACTCATTTTGTATTTACATAAGAATCATGTTTTTAATATTTATTTATTTTTTTATTTTGAGACAGAGCTTTGTGCTTGTTGCCCAGGCTGAGTGCAATGGTGCAATCTCAGCTCACCACAACCTCCGCCTCCCGGGTTCAAGTGATTCTCCTGCCTCAGCCTTCCTGAGTAGCTGGGATTATAGTCATGCGCCACCACGCCCAGCTAATTTTGTATTTTTAGTAGAAATGGGGTTTCTCGACATTGGTCAGGCTGGTCTTGAACTCCTAACCTCAGGTGATCTGCCCGCCTTGGCCTCCCAAAGTGCTGGGATTACAGGCGTGAGCCGCTGTGCCTGGCCTGATTTTAAAAAAATTATACTTTGACAGTTTCTTCTCATTTACACCCTCTGATAGGCAGCAACCTTCTTAATTTTCAGGGTGGATAGAGATATCTACTGTATCATTTTTGTGGGAATCTGAAGTGAGGGAAGCAGGAAGCTAAAATCTAGTACTCCAAAACTCCTGTCAATCTAAAACAATCAAAAGGTCCAGAATCTAATTTAAAGAGAGTTTATTCAAGCTCAAAGAGTGAGGATGGACCACCCAGAAACACCAACTCTAAAGGAATGGAGTCAGCATTTTGAAGTAGGGAATTTAAGATTTCATTTATATAGACAGAGACAGATACTTTAGTGGGATTACAACACTATTTACACAAAGTTGGTGCATAGTTACAGCAATTTGATTGGTTATAGGCAGTGTTTCCTTTTGGGAAGGGGACATTTAACACTTTTTACAGAGGGTGTAATACTTATGTGTTTTTTGTCATCCGGTCTGAGCAAAGTGAGGCAGCAAAGGGTAAGTGAATCTATGACCAGGGCCATTAATGAAGAAGGCAGGAGGCATTTATCTGTGGTGCAGTTGAATTCTCTCTAGTCATTGTGCAGAACAAGAAAAATAAGAAAGTGAGTTAATGTATCTGAGAACAGAAGTTGTAACCATGTTGTAACTCAGATCATAGCCACATCTCACTCAGGGCTTAACTCAGGGGGGTTCCAATAGCTTTTAAATTTTATTTATCTCCCCGCCCTGAAAGTCCCTGTTGCAGACATCTCATATTTTGTCTGCTTCTTGGGGTAACCTATTTCTGGTGATTCAGGCAAGATTGTAGTTCCTTATGATTCCTTTCTCCTCAGTGCTCCTCTCTTTCCACCCGCTCCTACCCTCTTGCCTTTCCTTCCCCCTCCTGCTGTCTCCCTCATCCCTCTCTTTCTTATTCTCTGCACAGGGATGAGTTTATGTCTCAGGCCTTTCTATTCAGTCTGCACCAGGCCATCACCATTGGTTCCAGCATGATGCATGCTGGCCAATCAGAGTTCTTCCCAGGATTACTTCCTTGACAGAGCTATTCCCAAAGACTCTCACTCTCTTCTGGGTTCCTAATCTGGTTGAAGGAGAGTGTTTCTGAGAGCTATCATGCCTGCTGTCTGGAGACGGCTAGTCCAAGCGGGGTAAAAACAGCCACAAGTTGTAAACACACGGTTTGAGCCTGAGTTCTAGCTACTTACAGCCACTTTACCCCTGCACTTCTTTGTTTCCAGTTCTGTGATAAATTGAATTCACTATTTCTGCTTAAAGTAGTCTGAATTGCATTTCTGTTACTAGGAACTAATAACATTCTGATGGAAAAATCGCTATGTGGAAGTGGGGCATAACAAGTGAACACTCCTGAAAGTTAGAATGGACTGAGTTAATTTGGGTGAAGTGGAATGGGAAACACAGTCCTCACTGGGAATCTGGATGTCTTTACCACTATTTTATAACAACTCATACTTTTTCCAAATATGAGCAAATATTTTAAACATGAAGAGAAAAAAACAGACTTTTAAAAGTATGCAGACAAGGATAATTAACATTAGATCCCTTGTAAAATGGAACCCCAGGAAGTCTAACAAAATGCACCTTTGGCTAACTTTTGCTTTTTAAAATTCCTTGTCTGACTTCCCCTCCCAGTGCACAGGAAATGATAGCTTCTGGGAGATGTGTGGAGTTGCAGGAGTCCCCAGGAACATCAAAGCGTTCAGGGGTTGTATTCTAGCAGTGCTTTCTTTTTTTTGAGATGGAGTTTCACTCTTGTTCCCAAACTGGAGTGCAATGGCATGATCTCGGCTCATTGCAACCTCCACCTCCTGGGTTCAAGTGATTCTCCTGCCTCAGTCTCCCAATTAGCTGGGATTATAGGCATGCGCCACCATGCCTGGCTATTTTTTTGTATTTTTAGTAGAAACGGGATTTCACCATGTTAGCCAGGTTGGTCTCGAACTCCTGACCTCAGATGATCCGCCCACCTCGGTCTCCCAAAGTGTTGGGATTACAGGTGAGCCACCACGCCCAGCTCTAGCAGTTTCTTGATCTTCTCTTTCCTGGTCTCAATTTCATTTCGCACTATCACGAAGGAGTGTGAGTAGCCATTGGAGACCTGCTTTGAAAAGATGCCATCCAGAGTCTTCACCTCTTGGGCTGCAGTGGAAGACTTGGGCTCATGCTCCCTGTATCCCAATTACCTAAAGGTTGGTTACAGCCCCCAGCTGATGGTGCTCTCATTGGTGGCTACAAAGATGCTGCTCTTCCCACAAGCCAGGCTCCGGATTCTGCAGCCACAGAGGTCTTGCACTGCTTTCAGGTACTTGGAAGATTCATGGGAGATATTGGGCTCCCCAGAAAAAGAGACTACCAACTTCACAGACAGCAAAGGAGCAGGTGAAACCAACATGGATCTGGGATGCCCCACACCCAAGAAAGTCAAACTCCAACTTCACCAAGCGGGGACCATCTCATCCTTCTGCTCTCAGTGGCCCAGCCAACCATAGCAACCAAAGCCCCAGGAGAAGACTCATTTCTTGGAGTCCAGAATCAATGTGTGGTTAGCATCACAGGCCGCGACTTGCACAACTGTTACTGGCTGGTGGGTTCTTGACCCTTAGTAAATAGAAATAGACCAAGAATCTGAGATGGACTTGAGCGAGGCAGTTTATTGGAGCTCTCAGCCTGAGCAGAAGGGGAGGTAGCAACAGGAAGAGACCTGCAGCTAGCTCCCTGGCAGCAGGTTAGTTTGGGGTTTCATTTGCTTTGGACCTCCTCCATGTGACATCATTGCATGTTTGGGGTAGTCTGGCAGTTGTACCTAGGCAGTCTCTGGACATGCTTCTTCATGTGATGCATGTCTCATTAGCATCTTGAATCTCCACCCAGGGGTGTGATTTTTACTACTGAAATGAAGCAAAAGCCAGGTTAGGACAGGCTAGGACATTACTGGGCGAGTGCATTGGGGAACATCTTTTGCAAAGTGCCCACTGTTAGCCAAGATGCTTGTGCTCAGAGTACTCTGTCTCAGATTTGATTGGTCTATTTTTGTGAAAGGAAACGTTTGTGGTTGCGTGGCCGCAAGGTTGAATGTAGCTTCAGTCAGCACAGCATGTAAGGAAAATGGGGAGGGGTCCCTGCCCTGTTCTGGGGGTCTCAAAACCACCTTTGGTACAGGCAGAATCTGCCCATCTTTCATTCTCAGTGAAGGTGGGCCACTCATCGTGGCACCGGCACCAGCTCGCAGCCTTACATTAATCACTGTGCCTGGGTCCCAGCTGAGCACACTGAGGGCACACGAAGGAATAGAGGTCTCCTTTGCCGCCCATTATACAGAATTCATTTCCACTGGCCATTCTAGTAATGGGCTGCCCGTCGTCCATGATCTGTGCGGGGCTGGGGATGCTCCTGTGTGGTTGCTGAGGCTCAGTTGCCCCATCTTGTTCTCCCCAAACGCAAACGCAGAGCCCGTTTCTGGCAAGGCCAAGGTGAAGTTCCGCCCACAGGCCGCCTACACACTCACTTCCTGGCAGAGACCCTCAGCGAGTCTGGGGGCTTCCATTCTCTTGGTGTCGCAGGTCCCAGCTGCCCCTTCTCATTTTGACCCCAGCTCCGCAGCTTCCATTGTGTGGTGATGAGGATACTGTGCGCAGCACACAAACCCGAGAGTGCTGTCGGCGCCAGGACCCCGCCAGGCACCCACATCTATGGGGCCCCTACACATTCTGACCGAGACTGCGGTAAGCAGCTTGCTGTTTAGGCACTTGTTTTCCACCCATCGAGTCCCAGTTGGTTGCCCCCGAAATCAAAAGCTGCCGCCTTGCACTTCAACCCTTGAAGTCCGATGCGCTCCTTGATGTGCTCAGGCTCCGCGATGACCGTGGCCCCGCCGCGCACCTTGTTCACATATGCAGCCAGCCACGCTGTGCCCTTGCCTCCGCCAGGGCCCCATGGAGCTGCCACAGAGCTCGGCCCCTTGAGCTTCCTGGCCGCAGGCTGGGACCTCCCCGCTTCCCGGGCCGCCTGGCACCCGTTTGGTTACCGAAGCCCGGTTCCTCCCAGGCTACTGCCCAGTCTTCATCCCGGGCTGGTCTCTGCTAGTTGGAGTAATGAGAAGCCAGAGAGAAAAAGGAAGAGGAGTAACTGTTAAAAAAAGGCGGATAGGAGGGCTTCCCCAACACCCCGTCCCTTCCTCTCCTCCCCAGCAACCCCCCGCACTCCCCACCATACCAAGGCTCCAGCCCATTCACCAGATTCACTTAAAGTGTAACTTACATTTTGGAACTTGGACCATGTGTCTGCCAAGGCTCAGGCTTTGGTGCTGGGTTAGAAGATTGTGCTGGATGCTTCCTGTGGCCTTCAGTGAAGTCCTTCATAAAGGAACCAAGTTTTGGTTCAAGCTTGGAGTGCAGAAGGCAAAGAGAGAAGAGAATGTGGCCTTATTAAGAAAGTCTGATCTGCTTTGAGCTGAATCAGGCAAGCACTTGACGTGCAAAAGGAGAATTTTGCCCCAAGGCAGTTAGTACATCCAGGGAGGATAGCCTGAGCTCAAGCCGAGATCCTGAAGAATCCTAACAGGGAAGTCAGGGGGATAGCTCCTGCCAGAGGAGATATGACCCACCAGAAAAGTCTTTTACCAAAATGCCCCTTGGATGAGAGAGTAAGCCTATTAGTTGGGCATCACCCTGTCATCCTGTTTCTCATGAGTGGGAGGCAGAGACTAGGGTGGAAGAAGCTAAAGTGAGAATTTGGGGATTTCATGTGTAGAGACAGAAACATTAAGATTACTATTCGGATTCAGGGAGGATTCTGATTCAAGAAGCAGACGTTGAAGTTATCAGCAGAAGCCTGACATTTTGAGAGTTCTGAGAAATACCAAATCTTGGAAATATGAGTTTGTTCATCTTTGTCAGTCCCTATGACTGTGACCTTGGAATGCACACACCTCAAAGTGTTGAAGGCTGAAGACATGGGATCATTGCCTATGCCCCTCTAATGGCCTCTCCTGGTGCTGTGTCATTACTGTGAAAGGAATGACAGTGCCTGAGGGAGGCCCTCTTGGAGAACTGGAGAACTGTCAGGGATAAGAAACATTTTTTTCATGTCGTATGGGTAATGTGCTGATGTTATAACAAGGTTTAAGGGTGGCACATCTCACACATGCACATAAACACTTAAGTCATCGCGCTCATGAACTACAAAAAGATCAAGAAACATTCCTTTTTTTTGTTTTTTTTTTTTTGAGAAGGAGTTTCACTGTGTTGCCCAGGCTGGAGTGCAGTGGCACAATCTTGGCTCACTGCAAACTTCCAGGTCCAAGTGATTCTCCTGCCTCAGCCTCCCAAGTAACTGGGATTACAGGGATGTGCCACCATGCCTGGCTAATTTTTTTTTTTGTACTTAGTAGAGACAGGGTTTCATCATGTTGGTCAGGCTGATCTTGAACTCCTGACCTCACATGATCCACCAGCTTCGGCCTCCCAAAGTGCTGGGATTAAAGGCGTGAGCCATCGCACCCGGCCAAGAAACATTCTTATCCAGAAACACTGCAGATCCAGAAACATTCTGTGTACTGGGGCAGGATGTCTTTGCCGCTCCAGCCCGCTATGTTTCTGTGGACCAGTGAGCATGGCATGCCATGGGTCTCCTCTCCTTTATCAGGCAGGTTGCATCACTATTGATGGATCTTTCTACATAGCTGATCAGAGGCCATTGATAAGAAAAATTGATTTGGGTTAACAAACATCTCTTTGGGGTTGCAAAAGTCCCCAAAAGATCAAGATTATTGGTTGTCAATACTTGGACTCAGCAAAGCATTGATTTGGCAAGGACATTTTTACAGCTGATGTTAACTGGAGAGACAGGAAATCTTTACTGAGGGATGGTGTGTTCGTTTGTAAAGCTGCCGTAACTAAGTACCAGAAACTGGGTGGCTTAAAGAACAAAACTGTAGCGTTTCACAGTCCTGAAGGCTAGACATCTGAGATCAAGGTGTTGGCAATGTTGATTCCCTCTGAGGGCTGAAGTGAAATCTGTTCCATGCCTTTTGCCTAGTTTCTTGTAGTTGTTGGCAATCTTTGTCATTTCTTATCTTGTAGAAGTATCACCCTGATCTGTTTTCATCTTCACATGACATTCACCCTGTGTGTTGTCTGTGTCCAGATTTCCTTTTTTATGAGGACACAGTCTTATTGGTTTAGGGTTCACCTTACTCCACCCTACCCCAGTATGATCTCATCTTAATTAATTACATATGCAATAACCCTATTTTATTTATTTTTAAGAGATGAGGTCTTGCTTTGTTATCCAAGCTAGAGTATAGTGGCATGATCATAGCTCACTTCAGCCTCAAACTCCTGGGCTCACACAGTCCTCCTGCCTCAGCCGCCCAAGTAGCTGGGTGCTATGTGTCTGCACAACCAGCCATGTGTGCACAACCATATCCAGCTAATTTTTAAATTTTTGTAGACATAAGGTCTCCCTCTGTTGACCAGGGTGGTCTCAAACTCCTGGCCTCAAGTGATCCTTCCACCTTAGCCTCTCAAATAGCTGAAGATTACAGGCATGAGTCACCACACCTGGCCCTATTTTTATATAAGATCACATTCTGAGGTACTGGGGGCTGGGCTTTAACATATGAATTTTGAGAGGACACAGTTCAACCCATAACAGATGGGAAGCTTGAGAGGGGTGACAGTGGAGGGAGAAGGAACATGCAGAAGCTTCCATCAGGCTGTTGTTCTTTCCTGAGCTTCCTACTTTCTGTCTCGAGATCTTTTTTCCTCCATCTCTGTTATGACTAAGAGAGGATTCCTCTCCTCCAATTTTTAGAAATACCTTTTCGCTGATAAATGATGGGACTCTTTTCCAATGCCTGTCTTTAAAAAATGCTTTGATAGGTGTTGTTTCCATTCTCACCTCTACACTAATACCCTTAAAGTATTTTGAAGGGCTTTGACAACAGGGACCAGGACTCAAGTTTCTGCTCTTTCATAATGGTACCCCCTTTTGTTCTCTCCTTCCTTCCTTCCCTTCCTTCCTTCCTTCCTTCCTTCCTTCCTTCCCTCCTTCCTTCTTTTCCTTCCTTCCTTTTCCCCTCCCTCCCTTCCTTCCTTCCTTCCTTCTTTCCTCTTCCTCCTCAACACACATACACACACACACATTTTTGAGACAAACAACACACCCAGGCTCGAGGTGCAGTGGCACAATCTTGGCTCACTGCAACCTCTGCCCCCCCAACCCAAGTGATCCTCCCACATCAGCCTCCTGAATAGCTGGGACTACAGGTGTGTGGCACCATTCCTGGCTAATTTTTTTTTTTTTTTTTTTTTTGGTAGAGATGGGGTTTCACCATGTTGTTCCAGGCTGGTCTTGAACTCCTGGGCTCACGCCATCCACCTGCCTTGGCCTCTCAAATTGCTGGTATTATAGGCATGAGTCACCATGCCTGGTGGCACCCCCTTTTCTTTCCTCTCTTTCCAATGCTAAATGTACAGCAGGAATTAAATCAAAGGCCTTTTAATTTAACTGGCTTCAGATGATTCTTCCCCTGCCCCAACCTTAGAAACAGAATGGAGATTCATGTGATGCAACAAATCATTATACTTTATTATTTCTTGTGAACAAAATATTTTCCAGAGGTCACCATTGTAAGCAATAATATTGGAATCAGTGAAAACAATCAATATAGACCAAATTTTTAAAAATGATAATTTCTCAGAAATATATCTCTTGAGGTCATTGAAGATTATCTATAAGCAACTGATCTTGGGAAAACATAATTTTTGAAGAACTCTCTCATCCTATGACAGTGACCTAATGTGAATGAATAAAATATATTTCTGTAGTTGAACTGAAAATAGATATATCTCTATGGCTGAATTCCAATAATCTTATTCACTCTTTAAATTGTACATACAGTAAAATTACCAGAGTTCTTTTGAACTTGCTACTTTCTCAAAATTCATATAAGCTATCCAAGTAACACTGTTAAAGTCTTAAATACAATAATGTTATAAAGCACCTTATTTCAATATATCTCCCAAAGTTTCCTTTTTAAATCCCTCTTTTAAAATAGCATCTCAGAACTATTTTACAAGGCAGGGTTTTATTTGTGTATGTTGGTTGTTTCAACCCTTTTCACATAGTAGTGGTTCTATAATCAATGTAGGCAAGATTGATGGTAAGATGTGCGAGTATGGATCAGCAGCCATGTTGAGACTCAGGCCCTTTAAGGATGCAAGAGAGATCCAGTTAAGTTTTCATTCTTCAAGTTGGATAAAAACTAAACAAACATACATTGGATGGAAACAAACAACAACATCATGATGGCTTTGTTGACCACTGTGGTGTTTAGCTCTATTTTAAGACTTTTCTACATGTAGCCCTCTCAACTCAAGGTGCAGCAAATCACTTCCTTGTTAATAATGCATGTGTAGATTTTATCTTGGCTGTGTCTGTTTTATAACCAATGGTCCAAAGCCTCAAGGCCACTGCCAGCACACTGCCACATGCACTTTGTTGTCCTGTTAACCCTTAAAGAACTCAGATTGCCAACGCTACTACCCAGACTCATGAGCTTCTTGTTGTCATATGTTGCCTTTGATGTCTGTTCCGAAGTCTAATTTTTTTCTGTCTGGAACGTACAAGATATTGATCTGAAAAAATTAGTTGATAATTTCCTAAGAGTTATTTCAACAGATTTTAATATTTTTACTTCAATGTGACTCAGTCAAAGTCACTTACACTACACAAACATCAAACATGTTTCCATCATTATTTCTTCTCAGGATGGTAAAACCCTTTTCATTTTCACATCCAGGGGACTACCCATGGCACCGTCTTGGCACTCATGGGAGTGGAAAATCTGTTCAGGAACTCCCTGCAGTCAGTATTCATCATGAAACGGGTATTCAGGATGATCGCGCCACCTGCCAAAACAATTCCCCCACAGAAAAAAGTTCACTCAAAAATTGCACAGCTGTATGTTTCACTAGCATCCTTTGAGAATTTCGCTGACACTACCCCTCTCTCCTATTCATTCCTTTGCTGTTTCTTACCTGCTCTCCTCTTTTGTTTTCCCTCAAGCCAGCACCTTTTCCTGAAGCTCTGGACAGCCTCCTGAATGTGAGTGTGTTGAGGGAAGGTTAGCGGCCACCTTATCAGCATTTTACTCAGAACACAATCCCCAGAGGTGAGTCATGTCTTAGGCACGTCATGTGTGCACACCTCTTCCCTACTCCTTCCCCCTTTCTGTTCCCTTGACGCTGGCTGCCTCCTTCTCCAATCCACTACATGAGCATTTCTCTTCAAAACTCTTATTACCAGTGTCATGTCACCCGCTGCTGATGAGCAATTTTTTCTTTCTTTCTTTTTTTTTTTTTAGAATATGTATTTCTATTTTTTTTTTGAGACGGAGTCTCGCTCTGTCGCCCAGGCTGGAGTGCAGTGGCTGGATCTCAGTTCACTGCAAGCTCCGCCTCCCGGGTTTACGCCATTCTCCTGCCTCAGCCTCCCAAGTAGCTGGGACTACAGGCGCCCGCCACATCGCCCAGCTAGTTTTTTTGTATTTTTTTTAGTAGAGACGGGGTTTCACCGTGTTAGCCAGGATGGTCTCGATCTCCTGACCTCATGATCCACCCGTCTCGGCCTCCCAAAGTGCTGGGATTACAGGCTTGAGCCACCGCGCCCGGCCTTTTTTTTTTTTTTTTTTTTACAGATGGAATCTCGCTCTGTCACTCAGGTCAGAGTGCAGTGGCATGATCATAGCTCATTGCAACCTCAAACTTCTGGGCTCCCAAGCAAGCCTCCTGCCTCAGCCTCCCAAGTAGCTGGGATTATAGGTATGTGCCACCACGGTTGCCCAAGCTGAACTCCTGGGCTGAAGCAGTCCCCCTGTCTCGGCCTCCCAAAGTGCTGGGACTACAGGTATAAGCCACCACACCCAGTCTCATTAGCATTTTTACTTGCCCCTCTCACTAGACCTCCTGCCTGTTGAGAGTTTGAGATCTAGAAAGGCGATGAGTAGCAAAATAAGTTTCCTTGATGATTATGACAATGATGATGGCAGTGAATTTAGCTCTTAAATAACAATGATGAAATGGTCTGTGAAATGTCTGGAATGTGTGTGTTCCTGATTTAGTTTTCTGTAGGTACTGTAAATTAAAATGGAAAATATTAAGATTTTAAATGTTAAAATCAACTTGATAAAAGCTGAAAAACATCATGGTCCAGTATCTCTAAATGATACAGTATTTGTGATTAATGGGGTCTAATTCTTGTTTCACCTTGCTGATTTTTCTAGTTATTTCCTGGTAAGAGTTATTTTTTCCCCTAAGTTGCTATAATGACTTTTAAATATGTCAAATGTCAAGATGAATAATGTCACCAACTGTCTGTAAAACAATTAGTACATTGGTGGATTTATTATACTGGTTTTGTTTGTTTGTTTTTTGTATTTTTTTGAGACAGTGCGTCACTCTGTCTACCAGGATGGAGTGTAGTCATAGCTCACTCAAAGTCTTGGGTTCAAGTGATCCTCCCACCTCAGCCTCCTGAGTAGCTACTACTACAGGTGCTTGCTACCATGATGGCTTATTTTTAAATTTTTTGTAGAGATGGGGTCTTGCTATGTTGTCCAGGCTGGTGTTGAACTCTGGGCCTCAAGTGATTCCCCTATCTTAGCCTCCCAGAGTGCTGGAATTACAGGTGTGAGACACTGCACCTGGCTTCTCTTCTAAACTTAATGACATAATATCAATTCAATAGAAATCGTTTATCTTCAAGAGCTATTAATTAACCTATAACTGTTGGTTCTGGGAAAGTGTTATTTATGTGTTTATGTTTACTCTTTTGTTCTTGAGGCTGGGTGGTGGTGCCTTTTGATGTCAAACAATTTTCCCCCAGAAAAATTTCCATTAGGAAGCTGTTTTATTAATTCAGAAATTCAATATTAATCCAGTCAGTGTACTTTCTGGCCCATGAAAAACAGTGGGATCAATAAAGTAAGTGTCTAAACTATATGAATCATCTTAGCATTTTCTGAATGCTCACTTAAAGATTCAAGACGAAGATGACTATTCAGGTGATTTGAAGAACTGAAAGATTAATAGAAAATGATTAAGAAGAAAAAAATGCATGTGTGTGTATATGAGTATATATATGTATATGTGTGTGTATATCTATATACACATATATAGAAACTATATTCTTTTTTTTCTTTTTGAGATAGAGTTTTGCTCTTGTTGCCCAGGCTGGAATGCAATGGCATGATCTCGGCTCACTGCAACCCCTGCCTCCTGGGTTCAAGCGATTCTCCTGCCTCAGTCTCCTGTGTAGCTGGGATTACAGGCATGTGCCACCACACCCAGCTAATTTTTGTATTTTTAGCAGAGACGGGGTTTCTCCGTGTTGGCCAGGGTGGTCTCTAGCTCCCAACCTCAGGCAATCCACCCACCTCGGCCTCCCGAAGTGTTGGGATTACAGGCGTGAGCCACCACACCTGGCCCAAACTATTTTTTTTAAAGGGCCTGTAATATTTAGAGAATAAAGAGCTACTTCAGTGGCCGAACTTGCCATTTTGAAGGAGTATACCAAGTTTTGCTTGTGGGAAGTCAGCTAATAGGTAGAGCTAGAAACTAAAATCTTATCGGCAAGAAAGTATTTATCTAAAAGTCTAAGTTCTTGTTTTTCAATCTAGTGCTCTTTCTGCAACATTATCCTGCCTCTCAGAATTTTTTTTTTTTTATAATTTTGCCCTAATTTGTGCATCACTTTGATTTTTAGGAATAAATAAATAAGTTGTTTCAACATTTGTGCTGCTGTTGTTTTAGCATATGTACATGATAAATTAATTCTCCTCAGGCTCCTTAGTCTGCCTGCCTTTACCTAAGTCACGGAATGTCACAGATGCTAGGACTTTCCTTTTCAGTGAGAGTGTAGGCTTGTGGAAGGCGCTGTAGTGGATGTATTTCCCTCAGGCATGTTAACATTCGGAATATGCGGCCCACCATGCTTTGCCCTGGTGCTATGGACATAGGTCAGGGTTCATATAAGCCTTGTTGCTTGACACATGACCATTCAATACCACTGGCCAGTACCCATTAATGATCCCCAGAACTTACATGAGCAATGGCACAAAGCGGACATTTTTATTCAAGGCTTCAATGTCCTTCATTTCTTCTTCAGTGAGAGAAAAGTCAAAGATCTGAAATAACAGAAATAATAGAATATTTTTGAAGGTCAAGCTTGGGATTAGAAAGTGGGACCACAAGTGGGAGCCTTTGAAAGATGTATGAATATCTCTGCAAATGTCTAAGAGGAGTCAGGCTGGTGTTGCGGGGGCTACCCACTGAGGTGGAGCTGGATACTCTGATCTGCCCTTTGTTTTTGAGACAGTCTTTCTGGGGACATCGTACAAGAAATTCCAAATGCTCTGAAACCACAAATGTTAATGAAATCCCCTAAAATTTCAAATGTGAACAACTCTTATTTCTGTATGAAATGTTGGGCTTTTGATTCTGAACTACTGTCTTACACTTAAAAAATTCTGAGTCTCTAAATATGCTTTTTTTTTTTTTTTGAGACAGGGTCTCACTCTGTCACCCAGGCTGGAGTGCTGTGGCACCATCTTGGCTCACTGCAACCTCCACCTCCTGGGTTCAAGCTATTCTCATGCCTCAGTTTCCCAAGTAGCTGGGACTACAGACACGTTTCACTACCTCTGGCTAATTTTTGCATTTTTTGTAGAGATGAGGTTTCACCATGCTGCCCAGGCTGGTCTCAAATGCCTGAATTCAAGCGATCCTCCCACCTCGGCCTCCCAAAGTGCTGGAATTACAGGCATGAGCCTCACTACACCCGGCCTAAATTTGCTTTTTAAAAAAAACTTTTAATTTGCTTTGTTTTTAACTTTTAATTCGCTATGTTGAAATCCTTTCTCTCAACATCTTTGATGTCTCTTTACCTTTTATTCTAATTATATTTTCATTGTTTTATTTTCTTAGCTTTTACACTTTATTTGTATTCTGGTTTTATAATTGTCCCTTATGAACATTTATATATTTTATTTTCACTTCCTTTTATTTTTAACATTTGGGTTATCTGTATATAACCTATCTTCTCTTTATTATTTTATCTTTCTATCCTTTAACTTTTATTTTAATATATTTAATGATTAATAGATTTTAATTATATAAGTAGTACATAAATATATGCTCTTTGCAAAGAAATGAAACACTGTAGAAATACATAGACCTATACAGAATAAATAATGAAAATCTTGTCACTCATCACCCCATTCTTATTTCCCTTCCCAGATATTCCTCCCAAATACTACACACATTAAGAGGAAAATGCAGTAATTAGACCATACCTTTGTGATTCTGCAACTTTCCTTTGTTCACATAATATCTTAGTGACCCCAGTGATAGTTCTATCACAATATGCAACCTGACTTTATTCTTTTAGCCACGGTATTCATTGTGTAGATGGAACATGATTTATTTAATTTTCCCTCCATGGATTCTTTCCAAGTACTCTTTTCAGGGAACCATTTTCTTTTATGATTTATTATCCAATTATTGGTGTTTATGAGATTATATAAGGAATAAAAAATTCACACAATATAAAAAGGAATGAATCACCTATAAAATGAATCCTTACCCAGACTTCTTTTTTGCTAAACACTAGTCCTGTCCTTTAAGTCTCGGTGGGCCAGTCTCTTATCCAGTAAATATATGGCATAACCTAATGGCAAAGTGAGGTTGCAAATCTTGCAAAAATGCGGGACTTTATGAAATCAAAGAAAGTGATCTTGGAGATTTGTTCTAATTATAGGTATGATGTTTTTCAAAGAAGAATCCTGCACAGTTAAAATCTCCTTTGATAGATATGTCAAAAAGTGTAACTTGAAAAAAAATTAGAGTTACGAATCTCTTTCAGATAAAGCCCTCCAAAATTTTTGTGAGAATTATTCTCTTTATGAACATTCTGCAAAACTTCCGTGAAACAGAGGATGTCATGTTGTGTTATGTAATTTTGTCAAGCATTTTGAAAAGAACACTGATTCACTGTTTCTTCTGAGTTAATAAACATGCAATTGTAACCTACATTGTGTTGAGAATAAAAGTAAACTTACTTTCATAAACTTTGGTTTCGATCTTAATAGAAGCTTTCAAATTCACCTTCTCTACATTATTTCTATGTCATGTTTTTTCTTGTTGTATGTGGATTGATTTTCAGTGGTGGTCTTTTTTTTTCTCCCATGGCACAAATTATCCTAAGTGAATGAGGATCTCATATTACAAAACTGAGCTCCTGATAGTTCCTCTCAAACTGCTTCTCCTACAGTTTTCCATTTCAGTAAATGTTTGAAGAAGGAGAGACTGTTAACTGTATCAGATGTGGCTGAAAGACCAGTGGGACAAGGACTGAGAACTACTGGATCTAGCAATGCGGAGGTCACTGGTAACTTTGACAAGGCTGTTCCAGTGGGATGGTCAGGGTAGACGTTTGGTTTGAATGGACTCAAGAGATAGTGGGGGAAGGGAATGAGAAGCAGTGAGAACAACTTCTCTTTCAAGATGTTTGAAACAGAAAGAGAGAAGTGGATAATACTTGGAGAGGAAAGTGAGTCTAGATTGGATTTTATTTTTTAAGATAGGAGGTTACTACATATGCAAATGTTGGTGGGAGTTACACAGTAGAGAGGAACAATTGCTAGTGTAGGAAAGAGAGGGGGATGTTTGAAATTGAGGCTATGGAGGATTTATTAGGAAGTTGTCATTGTAATTTCCAAGGGATAGCCATGGGAATTAGTGGCTGAAATATATAGGACAAGATTCTTATGGGAGAGGAAGTCACAGAGCTGTCAGGTAAGGGCGGAGAACGACTGGTGTGGATGTTGAATTCACTAAGAATTATGAGAGGGAGAGTGTTGGAGAAAGTGAAAGTGAGCCCAGAGATAACGTATTCAAAGAATGGAGTCCAATGGATGATGGCAACAAAGCTGGACCACACCTGGTATAATTTCATGTTTTTTTAAAATTTTAACTTTTAAAATATCCTGGCTCCATATTAGTTTTCTTCATCTTTACCTTTAATTTTATGTAGTTTTTAAACTCATGGTTTTTTGTTTGTTTTGAGACAAAGTTTTGCTCTTGTCATCCAGGCTGGAGTGCTATGGTGCGATCTCAGCTCACTGCAACCTCCGCCTGCCTAGTTCAAGTGATTCTCCTGCCTCAGCCTCCTGAGTAGCTGGGGTTACAGGTGCCCACAACCACACCTGGCTAATTTTTGTATTTTTAGTAGAGATGGGGTTTTGCCATCTTGGCCAGGCTGGTCTCAAACTCCAGACCTCAGGTGATCCACCTGCCTCAGCCTCCCAAGGTGCTGGGATTACAGGAGTGAGCCACCATGCCTGGCCTAAACTGATGGTTTAACTTAACTTTTTTTATTTTAAAGCAATGGGATCTTGCTTTGTTGCCCAGGCTGCTCTCAAACTCCTGGCCTCAAGCAATTTTCCTGCCTCGGCCTCCCAAAGTGCTGGGACTACAGGTGTGAACCACTGTGCCCAGTCTTAACTTTTTATTACATAATTTTTATTGTCTTTTGCTTTTCTTTTATCATCAAAATATTTATTTTTCCCTTTATTCTTTATGTTTTATTGATCTTTGCCATTCTTTTAAAATATTTCTAATAGTTTATTTTACCTTCATTCTAAGAGAGCATAATTTTTTATTTTGTTGCTTCTTGTTTTCATACCCAGCAAAATTCATGGTTATTGGGTGAGTCTATTCCCTAAAGAGTGAGAATTGGCTGTAATTTTCATTCTCATTTTCCTTCTAAATCTGTATCCCTTTTATATTTTCTTGGAATATGTGACCTCTGAGTTCCATTCTTTTGTTATCAAGGCTATGGAAACATATGGAATATAACATAATTAGTTACTATGAAAATTTCAAGGAGAGTGGCATTTTCTCTGGTACAAAATTGCAATTTGCTAGATGCCATGAAGTCCAAATGCCTTCCATTGCAAAGGTCACTTGTAACACTCTCATATAATTTTTGAACAGCAAAATTTTCAGTCCTCGAAAAGTCCATCAAAATGTGTTTTAATCTTCAGTGAACCGACACATTAGTCATGCAGTTGATCTCTTTCTAAGACTGTGGAAAAGAGTGTCAACCACTTTTTAGCATGAGGCATTTTGGCAAATGTTAAAGTATTGTCAGGAGTTGATGTAACTATTTAGCATCTTTTCTCCTTTTTTCTTTTTATGGACTTTACCCCC